>NC_088859.1:2784113-2924113 GCF_963853765.1 Magallana gigas | reverse complement strand
CTGATTACGGACGCCTGGGACGCCATGCAGAGAACGGTACGTAAAGTAACGAGTAATGTAACGTTACCGACGTAATGGGTCCAACTGATGTGTTACAAGACAGTGTGATGGTCTTATTGACGCCTTCTCTCAAATTTATTTATTCTGTCTGTCGTTTTAGCTTAAATGCTGTGGTGCGTATGGTGACCAAGATTCCCTGACATCTTGGGCGTTTTATAGGAACACGGATTGGTACGTCAAGCGACCCACCCACATCAGTAAGTATAGGTCGAAACAACACGTGTAATGTGGCACAACTACATCAGTCCATTGACAGCCAAAGACATAAAATACACGAGACAGTGATAGTTGACAATTTAAATCAAAAACAAAAAAATATCAGCAATGTTACAACAAAAAGACGCACACCACCATTCATCCGACACCCCAAAGCGTCAAGATTTTTTATGTGCTAGACGGCAGTCCCTCATCAGAGATATATAACTTGCCTACATCAATATACCAATGCCGGAGTCAGTCAGTAAAACATTCATTCGGATCACTCTCGCCCTTCTCCGTAACCGATAAAAAGTGGTAACGGAAATGGCTGTAATATCTGGGCTGCGTTCAAGATCGTAGCAGCTACATTGTTCTACGTAGTCACTATGATCTTGAACGACATGCTAGCTTAGCATTTACAGTATTAATTCATTCAGTGCATTCAATAGGACCTCGATATCTATAGTCTGGGAGCTAGGGTAACAGCTACGATCTTAAACGCAGTTCAGTAAAAGACATGTCCATTCTATTCGATATACAGCACAAAGTCGCCAATACAACACACCCACATCTCCATGTTCATGTATAGGATGTAACTTGGTCATACTGCTATCACATGTTGCTTATGTCCTTATGTATTCTGTCATCTTTTAGTTTCTACATGAAATGTGTTAATTAATGCTGACTTATTTTTTTAATTACCTTTTCATCACCTTTACAGTGTACCCCTTTGTACCAAAGAGCTGTTGTGTGCCTGGTAAGAATGAGTACGACTGTCAGGGAATAAGGAACGAATTCAACGGTTACCCGGTCAAACCGCCCCCTCCAGCCAGGGGCACGATACAAAACCCCAACCTGTATCAAGAGGTAAGGAACTCAAATAAGGGTTACTCACAAGTATTACAGGAACTTATAAGTATTACAGGAACTCACAAGTACTTCAGAAACTCATAAGTATTACAAGAACTCATAAGTACTACAGGAACTCATAAATATTACAGGAACTCATAAGTACTACAGGAACTCATAAGTATTACAATAACTCATAAGTACTACAGGAACTCAAAAGTATTACAGGAACTCATAAGTACTGCAGGAACTCATAAGTATTACAGGAACTCATAAGTATTACAGGAACTCATAAGTACTGCAGGAACTCATAAGTAATACAGGAACTCATAAGTATTATAGGAACTCATAAGTATTACAGGAACTCATAAGTACTACAGGAACTCAAAAGTATTACAGGAACTCATAAGTACTGCAGGAACTCATAAGTATTACAGGAACTCATAAGTATTACTGGAACTCATAAGTACTGCAGGAACTCATAAGTAATACAGGAACTCATAAGTATTATAGGAACTCATAAGTATTACAGGAACTCATAAGTACTGCAGGAACTCATAAGTATTACAGGAACTCATAAGTACTACAGGAACTCATAAGTATTACAGGAACTCATAAGTACTACAGGAACTCATAAGTATTACAGGAACTCATAAGTACTGCAGGAACTCAGTATTACAGGAACTCATAAGTATTACAGGAACTCATAAGTCTTATTGTTTTTGTAATGACAATTGATATTTCTCCAAAATTAATCATACCGGTATTGCAAACAGCTCGTAGAGAAGAAAAGAGATGGAAGTCTAGCCATTGCTACGTATAGTTTTGACTGGATAACGCACTGTTTAACAGATAATTACAAGATATACAATATCGTGTTCCACAGGCGCTCACATCTTCAAGTTATACTGTACCACTGATTTAATATAAACGGTAAAACCGTGTCCTATTTCAAATACTTACGTAATTTTGCTTAGAGTCTCTTCTAGGATATCAGTGATATAATCAATTAAATCGTGAAAGATCATCTTCAATACATGTAAATGTTCTCGTATGTCCTAAATCTGGTAATCTTCTGTTGCCTAGTTATACTTATTAGAGGATATATTTTATAAAATTAAGATGTATGAGAATGAAACGTTTCCCTTACATTTACAGGGTTGCTATGACAAAGCAATAGAGTACATCAAGCAGCACTCTCTGTACATCACCTTAGCATGTGCCATTGTGCCGATTCTATTGGTAAGTAGCTCACTGTGCCGGGTATAACGAAATCGAAAGATGGCCGTGCCTATTTACGAGCGGTGTTCAGCGTTAACAATAGTTTATGCATTAAAAATCATCTAAAATTTCAGGGAATATCTGGACCATCTAGCCTCACATCGTCGGAACCCCGGTTTATTTCTCCGTTATACTGCATTCAACGAAAGCAGTGTGACGGAGAGAAAGCCAGTGGGTGCCGACGATGCTAGCCTCATTAATATGAATAGAACCATTTTAATAAGAGCTTGGATTTGGGTAGTCACAAGTTGTGTCAAACAGCATTGTGACGTAGGCCTGTCTATTTTATTGCTGACATTTCAGCTTTAGCTCTTTGAAATCAACAAGATTTATCTAGCCTTTGAGCTAAGACTACGCAGTAAGTGTGAATTTCGCTTAAAACCGCGTCATTTTTAACTTGTTATGACGCAAGAAATAGATAGTTACACCCCACGGAAAGTCCAAGGTCTTGTTAAAATGGTTCTATTTACGAGGACCTTGTGCATGTATCCAATGTATAAGTTATCGCTTCCTTTCTCTCCCTTCTACAGCTGGTGGGTATCATCGTCTCCTGCTACATGTGCTGTACCGTCAAAAACGATGACGACGAAGATGATGACGAGGAGGAAAACGAAGCTCACGTCTGATGTCCGTCATCCTAACGTAATCAATCCGTCCGGGGTTATGACCTTTAAATCTAGTCTTCCAAGGTGAAGGACATAGTGCCTAATGTTGTGAGGGAAGCAAAGCAGGAAAAAATCCGGGCTTTGCCGGCATAAGGCCGCCATTGCATGCGTGCATCATTATAAAAGATGGAAAAGGATGGCAGGATTCAACATCTCGGGCCATCAGGGGAGTTGTAATGTGTTCACGAATTTGTGAAATCCATTTGTGTTTAACAGTTGTCAAAAGACATTCCATAAATCGAGAATTCTCCAGGACAATGATCTGTTGCCTGGTAACAGTCGTTGGTGCGCGCGCAGCAGTGATCATGGAATGGTGCAGTTATTATAACGAGAGTTTGCGTGATAAGCTGGATTTATAGAAATACCGAAACTATCAGATTTATACATTAGAGGAACTTCGGCAGAACCAAAGGCTGCAGTAATTCACAAGGGGTTTCTGTAAGATGAAACTGTTTATATTACGGCAATAATAACATTTGTTGCCGTGGTTTTAATTTTATGTAATTTTGTAGGCACTAGAGGAATTCAAATCGACACCAGTAGTTGTTGTTGCTTGATACTGAAGATGTGCTTAAAAGAAACATCACGTGATCAGAACAAGTTACTGTGCCATCAATGTCACAAGCGTATACAAAGTTCCCAAACTTAATTATGTTTGAATCAATTTTGTTGCATATTTTTATTTTTTGTCAATTTAAACACGTTTGTGTTTGAATTTTTATTTTCACTCGGCGTTGCATTCGTGGTTTGTGTTACGCGTCTCGTGGGGGCCATTGTTTTATTTTTTTCAGGTTTGAATCTTATATTTGTGTCAGTTAAAGAATTTGTAATTGCCATAATTATCTGTAAAATGAAAAACCGTGATGGTTTTTTTTATCAGACTGAGTGTTATGTTATTATCTTGTATACATGCGTATGCATTATTGATTTGAATGTTGATATATTGTGGGATGGGTATTTTTTTTAAATTTGTTGATTAAATTTTCATTTCTTTTATTTTATGAAGTTTGCATGTGGAATTTTAAATGCGTGGAAGATTGGCATATGTAGTTTTATTAATTGCAATGTGATCATCAGGGACCAATTTGGACCAATCGTAAAGTTGTTTACACAATGGATGTGCAATTTATTGACTTGTTTTAGCTGAATATACGACATATATTGAATGTTTTAATATTACTTAAGAAGCTGTTCTTATTTGTTTTTGAGAAAATGTGGTGTATTTTAATGATAATAAAGAATATCAAAATTGAACCAGTAATGTATGTGTGTCCTCTGTTTGGTTGGTGGGCTGTTTATAACAATCTAAGTATCAACAATATAACAATCTAAGTATCAACAATATGACTAAGTATCAACAATATGACTAAGTATCAACAATATAACAATCTAAGTATCAACAATATAACTAAGTATCAACAATATGACTAAGTATCAACAATATGACTAAGTATCAACAATATGACTAAGTATCAACAATATAACAATCTAAGTATCAACAATATAACTAAGTATCAACAATATGACTAAGTATCAACAATATAACAATCTAAGTATCAACAATATAACTAAGTATCAACAATATGACTAAGTATCAACAATATAACAATCTAAGTATCAACAATATAACTAAGTATCAATAATATGACTAAGTATCAACAATATAGCAATCTAAGTATCAACAATATAACAATCTAAGTATCTTGTACTATATACACAATTGATGAAAAGGTTAAACTACCTATATAAACAAATATTTTCTCATCTTTTCAAAAACTCTGAATATATACTATAGTATAGCTATTGCAATTTTTATACAAAAACAGTGTAGGTAGATTTTATGCTTATTATAAAATAAAACTTGGAAACCCTGGGAGTTCGAATTAACGGAAGGAAGGGGTGGCGCTGTCCTCAAACACCCATGGCTTTCTTTGGATTTTCACACATTGCAAACGCCTTATACGTTTCTAAAAGTCTAGATGAAAAAATAGCTTTATTGAAGAGAAATAATCATTAAGCTTAAGTCCCCGTCTGTTGTTGGAGAGGTTCGGATTCACGCCGACTGGAGAAAAACTTAAAGATAGCAATTGGTTTTATTATACTTTCATGTTAAATACTGAAATCTGATTGGTTTAGACGCAGTTGGTAATCCGTTCCATTACCCTCAGTGTTAGCAACACACTTGGCAACGGGTAACACAACGAATTGTTACATGCATGTAAATTGTGCGCGTATGGTTCGCCGTAGAATTCACTTCATTTCTATATAAAAGCAGTAAAATTTTCTTTAAAATTAAGACATTCAGTATAATAAAATAAATAGTGCCTGTTTGGGAGGATAACTGTTGAAAATGACACCCCTCGAAAACCATTGTCAACCTCCGCTTCGCGTCGGTTGACAATGGTTGTCTCGGGGTGTCATTTCAACAGTTACCCTCCCAAACAGGCACCATTTATATAATGTCATTTCATCCCTGTCTTTTATGCGTAAACAAATTTATTTTTGTTAATAATATATTTACATCTCGGCTGACCTTATATAGTCGTTATATGTAGGAAAACGATAAAAGCTTTTTAGCTCACCTGAGCTAAAAGCTCAAGTGAGCTTTTCTGATCAAAATTTGTCCGTTGTCTGTCGGCGTTGTCGTCGTTGTAAACTTTTCACATTTTCTTCTTCTTCTCGAGAACCACTAGGCAGATTTCAACCAAACTTGACACAAAGCATCACTAGGTGAAGGGGATTCAAGTTTGTTCAAATGAAGAGCCAAAATCTCTTTCAAAGGGACATCATTTTGAATTATTGAAAATGTGTTGGTATTTTTCAAAAACCTTCTTCTCAAAAACTGTTAGGCCAGAAAAGCTTTTACTTGTATGGAAGCCTCCGCAGGTAGCTTAGATTCATGTTTGTTTAAATCGTTGTCCCCGTGGGTAGGATGGGGGCCACAGTGAGGGGGGTGGATTTTTACGTAAGAATTTATAGAGAAAATCTTTAAAAAGCTTTTTCTCAAAAACTATTAGGCCAGAAAAGCTTAAACTTGTGTGGAAGCATCCTCATGTAATGTAGATTCAAGTTTGTTCAAATCATGGTCCCCAGGGATAGGGTGGGGCCATAATGGGGCATGAATTTTTACATAGGAATATATAGAGAAATTTTTAACAATCTTCTTCTCAAAATCTATTAGGCCAGAAAAGCTCAAATTGGAGTGGGAACACCAATAGATAGTGTAGATTCAAGTTTGTTAAAATCATGGTCCCCGGGGGTAGGGTGGGGCCACAATGGGGGGGGGGGGGTGGGTGAATTTTTACATAGGAATATATAGAGAAAATCTTCAAAAATCTTCTTCTTAAAATCTATTAGGCCAGAAAAGCTCAAATTGAAGTAGAAGCATCCTTAGATAGTGCAGATTCAAGTTTGTTCGAGTAATGGTCCCCGGGGGTAGGTCGGAGCCACAATGGGGGATGAATTTTAACAAAGGGATATATGTATATATAGAAAATCTTTAAAAAAAAATCTTCTTCTCAAAATCTATTTAGCCATAAAAGCTTAAACTTGTGTGGAGGCATCCTCAGGCTGTTTGGATTCAAGTTTGTTCAAATCATGGTCGATCCCAGTGGGTAGGGTGGGGCCACAATGGGGGATGAATTTTTACATAGGAATATATACAGAAAATCTTTAAAAATCTTCTTCTCAAAAACTATTAGGCCAGAAAAGATCAAATTGGAGTGAAAGCATCCATAGATAGTGTAGGTTCAAGTTTGTTCAAATCATAGTCCCCAGGGGTAGGGTGGGGCCACTATGGGGGATAAACTTTTGCATATGAATATATAGATAAAATCTTTAAAAATCTTCTTCTTAAAATCAAAGCTCAAATTGAAGTAGAAGCATCCTTAGATAGTGTAGATTCAAGTTTGTTCGAGTAATAGTCCCCGGGGGTAGGTCGGAGCCACAATGGGGGATGAATTTTAACAAAGGGATATATGTATATATAGAAAATCTTTTAAAAATCTTCTTCTCAAAATGTATTTAGCCAGAAAAGCTTAAACTTGTGTGGAGGCATCCTCAGGTTGTTTAGATTCAAGTTTGTTCAAATCATGGTCCTCGGGGGTAGGGTGGGGCCACAATGGGGGATGAATTTTTACATAGGAATATATATAGAAAATCTTTAAAAATCTTCTTCTTAAAAACTATTAAGCCAGAAAAGATCAAATTGGAGTGAAAGCATCCATAGATAGTGTAGATTCAAGTTTGTTCAAATCATAGTCCCCAGGGGTAGGGTGGGGCCACTATGGGGGATAAATTTTTACATAGGAATATATATAGAAAATCTTTTAAAATCTTCTTCTCAAAAACTATTAGGCCAGAAAAGCTTAAATTGCAGTGGAAGCATCGTCAGATAGTGTAGATTCAATTTTGTTCAAATCATGGTCCCCAGGGGTAGTATGGGTCCACAATGGGGGATGAATTTTTACATACATGTAGATATATAGAGAGAGAAAATCTTTAAAAATCTTCTTCAGATCTATTTGGCCAAAAAGCCTCAAACTTTTTGTGGAAGCATCCTCAAATAGTGTAGATCCAAGTTTTTTTAAAAATCATAGTCCCCGGGGGTAGGATGGGACAACAATGGGGGGGGGGGGGGGGTACATAAGAATATAGAGAGAAAATCTTTTAAAATATTCTATGAAAGTTTTTAGTCCAAAAAGCTGTAACTTGTGTAAAAGCACGGGTTGTAAAGAATTAACTTTGATCAAACCATGATTCCTTAGAAAAAAGTGGGGCCACAAAGTGTGTGTGTGTGGGGGGGGGGGGGGGTATAGGAATAGAAAAAAATATTCTTATAGGTACAACAACGAAAGGGACTTGGTATTTACCATAAAAATATTTGGATAAAAATCGGCAGTTTAAAAAAAAAATTTGAGCAAGATCTACATTACTTAGATGTAAAGATATTTTGTTTTTGATACTGTAATGCTAATTTGATCAGAGTTAATGCTATTGTTGCTCAGGTGAGCGATGTGGCCCCTGGGCCTCTTGTTAGAACCACCATGGGTTTTTTCTTCAACTAAAATGTTTAATTTAATGAGAACAATTATGCTAATAAAAATATAAAAAAGACACGTTTTTAAAATAATCACCGGTTCCACGGTAACATTCCT
The DNA here is from genome assembly GCF_963853765.1 of Magallana gigas. Classification (NCBI taxonomy): domain Eukaryota; kingdom Metazoa; phylum Mollusca; class Bivalvia; order Ostreida; family Ostreidae; genus Magallana; species Magallana gigas. Next base: position 2,915,904 of record NC_088859.1, on the reverse strand, counting down.
TAGATTTTGATTTGCCCATCAATTTTATTCTTTAGTTTGAACATTGACCACACAATTAAATAAATTTTTATGTTTCATGACCTATATACGCTGCAATTGCTTTCTATGTTATCAAAAGTTGCTTATATTTGAATTTTTTATATCTTTAGTCTTCGTTACTATGGCAACAGTTGTTCTTAGCAACTTTTATTAACATCAATATGTATCAACATATGCAATATAAAAAAAAATTGTAACTATGCGTTAGATTCTTGTACTAGTACTGTTTAATATATAGAGGGTAAGTCCCAAAGGCTAGATACATGGAGATGGATTGGGGGGGGGGGGGTCCGTCCTTTCCTCAAGCTTCTGTGAATTCTTCCATTATTTAATAATGATTATATTATTGTTTTTAATGCATATGCCCCGCCCTCCCCAAGGGCCCTTGATTGGTGAATAAACATATTATATATTACAGATATCGTATTTGAAAATTGTTCTGTAAATTAAGAGCAAGATGTGCATGTGCGTATGAACCGCATATTACTTGCAACAAAATAGCATGCATTTTACGAAAAATGCAAGTCTCTTTTGCATATGCATTCTCTCGGCAAATTAATGCTGAGAAAAAGCATTTTAGTGACCTATGTATATTTGTAAAAGTAGATCTATACATAAATGTTGCCCTGTCATCGTAGACTTGAGATTCTTCAGACGACACAAACTCCTGAAACAGAAGCTTTAAAAGTAACAGACATACTTCTATACAATAAACTGTATCTCTCATACTGTAAATTGTATCTATACCAAATTATTACAAAGATGATAAGACGCGCCCCCCCCCCTTCATTTTATGGCATTCAGTGTGAACGAAGAAGCAAATCAGTGAATCTTGTAGAACTGAACCAAAAAAATTCCCATCATCATCAATTTCTGATTGACTATGTTCTGTTCCAGTATGCGATGCCAAGCGTTGTGTTGTGATGGATCGGACTGTTATTTCTGTTGACTGATAAGACTTGTCATGAACTCTTCAGCTCTGCCGAAATCCTCCTGTGTAGTACCGGTATATTTCAAAGAATCATAACAATACTAATACTGTGTAGATTAAAAAGATTTCTTTTTTAAAAATCCATAAAAAAATAGGTTTTTTTGGTGTCTTGGCATAATCAAAGGAAATGTCATTTGCTACCCAGCATATCTCATAACCTAACACTAAAAAAAAAACCAACAACAAAAAACTCCATTGTCAAATGTGTAACTATATAAAAATGTAAGAAAGCATTCAAATATATGGAATTTTCCTTTACTAAATAATACTAGTAGTTCACAGCTAAACAAATAAGGTAGATCTCTGGACAATTTGTTCTCCGCACCCAGCCTCCTTAGTTGTCCTCGGCATGTTGGTATAAAATTAAAAAAAAGTTCAGCGTTTGAGATTTTATTTTCTCGCGATTTGATGCAAAGACGGTTGAATCGCGAAACAAAGTTAGCTTAAATAAGGAAATCTAGAACTACACTCGCGTGCCAAATGTATGTCTAAAACTTATTTTTATCGATTTTTAAAAAAAAAATTAATCTACACATGCAGTATTAGTAAGGTAGATCTGAGGACAATTTGTTGGTCACCTAGTCTCCTTAGTTATCCTCGGCATTTGTTTAATGAAATACATACAGAAAAGAAAAAATTGACAAACTTTTGGCACCTGAGCGCGCAATTGAAAGTTCATTTTGGATTAGCCAAGTAGCAACGTGAAACCTTGTGCGCGGTATCCATAGAGTTAATCATATAAATTCAAGTTTGAAATAAGACAGTAGTTAAAAAAATTTATGAACAGGAAGGCATATTTCATGCACGTAGCATCGTGGGGAAGCAGACTTATCCAAAAAATCTTGACAAGCAAAAAAAAAATGAAAAACAACTTTGTTTTCCGTAACGCAACCGACCCAATAAAATCCCGCCGCCTGAATTCTTTTACCTCAATAAAGTTTTCTCCAAATGAAATCTAATTTTACATGGAGTTTGAGAGAAATCAATTGATACTTAGTCGTCATGTACATTATCATTAAAATGATATTTGAATCTAGGTTGACATGTACATCAACATTGAAATGATAATGAATCTAGTCATGCACATCTAGTCATTGAAAGAAACATTTAAATTTAAAATATGAATTATAACAAATAGTTTTGCAATCTGTCATGTTGTTTATTTGTTATCAATAAAGAAATAGAATCATATTTTAATTTTAATTTATAATGTATTTTCATTTTCTTCCCTGGGAGAACAAAAATTTATCTACATACCTACCCAACTTCAACAATTAGTGTCGGGTTAGGAGAAACAGTAATACTTTTAATGATGGCTTTACATTGGTATAACTTGTTAGACCAAGCTTTTGTTCATAGACTAGTTACTTCTCATTGGTGTCTTTATAAAAGAAATTGCGAAAAAATACTTAAAAGATGTAGATGTTCATAAGTTTAATTCTCAGTATTCTTAAAGAATAGAGAATATACTCAATGGATGTCAACATCTATAAATTACTCAACATCAGATTCAGTGGATTTGTTTCTGCCTAATCTTTTGCTAACATATTGAGGCAGCAATGCAATTTTCCCTTCAATTTGCCTCCCTTTGAAAGTATACTTCTACATTTGCAACTTAGTCATTTTATCAGCATTACTTCTTTTGAATGAACATTCTTCAATGTCATTTGAGATACATGTTAAATGAAGCTACCCGTTATTCAATACAATATCTGATTCATAGAGAATAAAAATCTTCATGTTGCATGAAAAAACAGTTTTGTAATAACACAAAAAATAAAGAACAATTTATGTATATAAAAGTGTTAATTTATTTTCTTCTTTTTCTTTAATCTTCTCATTCTTTTATAAGGTCCATCTCCTTTCTTCTTGGCTTCCTGAATCTCAACATATTTTCTTTTGTTGTATCTGAAACACAAGTAAAAACATCAAAATTATTCTTCAACAGATATACCTCCATCTACATTTGATACCAAAAAACTTCCAAGATATTTACAGCAAATGCTTTGATCTCATATACATGCACAGATAACTTTAGATCTAACGTTTAATGAGACAACAACTGAACTCTACGTCTGATGCAAAGTAGCCCGAAAACTAACAGCAAATACTGTAAACCTGTTACACCGACTGTGTACCGGGGTATTCTATTTAGCATTTTTGGCAGAAAGTGGCTTCTGCTAAATCAAGTTCATCACCAAGTAAAAAATTAAAATTCAGGAATACTCTAATTCAAACCCAGGATGACTTGTAGTCAAATCATTTTCTGCTGAATATGTTACATGCTTACATACATTCTGTTTTTACCCTATTACAACAAAGCTAGAGCACACAGCGGTTGTGACCGGTCAAAAGAGGATGCTCACTCCTCCTAATCACCTGATCCTAGCTCTATCTTTTTAGAGGTCCGTGTTGCTCTGCTTAGAATTTGCATTTCGTTTTATGGATTTTGAGTTGGTTGACAGTTTGTTATTGTCATTTTTCATACATTTAGAGTATTTTAATCTCAACAAAAAAATCAATCTCTTATTATTGACTGAGACAACATATCTTACATGCCAAAATATGTTAACAGGACTTTGATCTCAACAATATGAATCTCTTTTAACACTGATTGAGACAACTGAACTCACTGTCTGAATTCAGCATCAGCTAGCAGCTCCTGGACCAGGTTGGCTTTCCGCTTCTTCTTGGGAACTCTGGAGTGATAGAAGTCTGCTGCTGATTCCACCACTTTTCCAAACTGGAAGAACTTGGGCAGACCCTTCATGTCATTGTTCTTGTAGAAGCGTTTTGGATCCAGAGCCTTCCTCATCTTGAGCATCTCCAAATTCATTTTGGCTTCATCTGTCATTTCTGGGGCCTTCATGTCAAACCAGCCTTTGCCCTTTGTCATAGCCTTCTCTTTCTATACAAAAGTCATGAAACAAATTAAATCACTTATTTCACTAATTTAAGAAAATGAGCCTTCTATTGGTGTGACTGAGAAACAAACCTTTCTTTTTAGTTTTTGTTTTCTTCGACCTTCTTCATATGGCTCCAGGGAATCTTGTTTTTCAAAGTCTGGTGTAATCACGCTCTTCTTCATGAGTTCCTGTGAAAATACATGTTTATCTAACTTTATCAAAGCCAATCTGCACAAATACAGTCATTTAAACACTTGGTGACTGGTAGGTTATTGTAAGTGATACTGGATTTGCCAGTCTTGCTGTCAGATTTTGAGAACATGGACTCACCTGCACTACTCTGTCTGTCTTGGTTTCCTTTCCTTTATTCTTTTGTTTTTTATGTTCTCCTTGTTTAGGTTTATATGTACTTGGGTCCATGATGTCAATGTTACAGTGTATGTATGAAGATAAACCATCACTGAAAAGAGACCAAATTATTAAAAGAGTAATCATGAGGATGGTTGATCAAGTTCAGCTGTAACATTTCTATAATATCAAAGAATTTAATGAGATTTAAATATTTTGCTGAAAATATGGTTTTACATTTATCTACAAATTATAAAGAAAATTTATAAGGCGTAGCCAAATGTACATTCAAACGCGAGGCCCAGGGGCCACATCTCTCACCTGAGCAACAATTGCCTTAATTCTGATCAAATTAGCATTACAGTATCAAAATATCTTGACAACTAAGTACAGTAGATCTTGCTAAAAAAAATTGAAAATCTGCCAATTTTTATCCACCTCTTTTTTTTGTGGTAAATACCAAGCCCCTTTTGTTGTTGTACCTGTAAGAAGATTTTTCTCTATTCCTATATACCCCCCCCCCCATTTCGTGGCCCCACTTTTCTCTAGGGAATCATGGTTTCATCAAACTTAAATCTGCATAACCTGTGCTTTCACACTTAGTACTGAGTTTTGGACCGAAAACTTTCCCAGAAGATTTTTAAAGATTTTCTCTATATTTAAAAATTTATCCTCCACTGTGGTCCTGCCCTACTCCCAGGGACCATGATTTGAACAAACTTGAATCTACACTATCTGAGGATGGTTACACGCCAATTTGAGCTTTCTTGGCCAAATAGTTCTTAAAAGAAATTTTTTTAAAGATTTTCTCTATATATTCCTATGTAAAACATGATCCCCCTATTGTGGCCCCACCCTACCCCCGGGGACCATGATTTGAACAAACTTGAATCTACACTACCTGAGGATGCTTCCATTTTAATTTGAGCTTTTCTGGCCTAATAGTTTTTGAGAAGAAGATTTTTAAAGATTTTTCTATATATTCCTATGTAAAACATGATCCCCCTATTGTGACCCCTTCCTAACCCTGAGGACCATGATTTGAACAAACTTGAATCTACACTACCTGAGGATGCTTCCATTTTAATTTGAGCTTTTCTGGCCTAAAAGGTTTTGAGAAGAAGTTTTTTAAAGATTTTCTCTATATATTCCTATGTAAAACTTGATCCCCAAATTGTGGCCCCACCCTACCCCCGGGGAACATGATTTGAACAAACTTGAATCTACACTATCTGAAGATGCTCCCATTTTTGGCCTGATAGTTTTTGAGAAGAAGATTTTTAAAGATTTTCTCTATATATTCCTATGTAAAACTTGATCCCCCTCTTGTGGCCCCTTCCTACCCTCGGGGACCATGATTTGAACAAACTTGAATCTACACTACCTGATGATGCCTCCACACAAGTTTAAGCTTTTCAGGCCAATAGTTTTAGAGAAGAAGATTTTTGAAAAATACCAACAAATTTTCAATTATTCTCAATTATCTCCCCTTCAAAGAGGGCCTGGCCCTTCATTTGAACAAACTTGAATCCCCTTCACCTAGTGGTGCTTTGTGCAAAATTTGGTTGAAATCCGCCCAGTGGTTCTTGAGAAGAAGATGAAAATGTGAAAAGTTTACAACAACGACGATGACAAGGACAGAGAATGGACAAATTGTGATCAGAAAAGCTCACTTGAGCCTTTGGCTCAGGTGAGCTAAAAAGTATATGTACAATGATTTATCATTTAAATCTTTGATTGTGATATCTTGGGTTGCAACCTTTTTTTCCCCTAGATGATTTTGTTCTGTATAAAACACTCAAACCTTTTCATCCCTCCTTGGGTGCTTCTATTGGTCTGGGGAGTCACAGTTTGAACTACCCACGTTATGAGACACCCTTACATATATTTGAAATGACTTATGCATTACTTTTGGAGTGCAAAAGCGAAACTGTAATACCAATAAACAAATTTATTGCATACTATTTCTGTAACCAATCGCTCTAGATTATTTGTATTCACAGTCTGAAGTCGATGAATGCATGAAATTGCATCATTACTACTTTTAAAGCAATTCTCAAATTAATATTAAGCATATGCTTTGCTTGATCAATAATTGATATAAGTGGCCTATTAGACTTTATATACCCCCCCCCCCCAAAAAAAATCTGATTGACTATGCAAAGGCACCATCCCTGGTACTTTCTGTACTCAGGCTACCCTATTCATTCTGATGTTATTTGTATAGATTACTTCTTTCGACTTAAATATTTCATTGTATCTAAAAATCACTTATAATGACGGACCAGACCAGGATTTGAGCCCAGACCCCTTATTCTCTAGTCATGTGTTCTACCAACTGAGCTATCTGGCGCTGGTATTTAAACAGGTCTGTCTATCACACTTGTAAAGTGACTCTGGACATTCTTATCATTTAATTCATTCATTATTTGCTAGAATATTATCAAATTATTTTTAAGATATATATATGCCCCCCCCCCCTCCTCCGAGGTCCCTTAATTGGTGAATAAACATATTTCATATAGATATCTAATTTTTAAATACCCATGTGCACATGACATGACAGCTTATCGACCACAATATACAGTTAACAATATTAATGAGCTTCGCAAGCGTAGCTCATAGATGTTGTTTAATATATATTGTAATATAAACTGCCAAGTCCTGTGTCATATGCATCATGCAATAAAGTATGTTATTTAAAAATACATCATAATTTCGTCACGTACTAGTTTTTCTTAGTTTTCTTCTTTGATTTCTTGATATTTGTTTTTCCACTGGACTTTTCTTTGTTGTCGTTTTCTGGAGACTTTAGTGGAACATTTCCAGGTGTTTTGTCCAACACAAAAATAGAATTGTCAACATTTGCACTCTTTTGCTGTCGCTTCACTGTGATATGTTTGGCGATACTTTCACTTAGAGCTGATGCCAGCTCGTTTACTTCTTCATCGGATGAGCTATCTTCATCCGAAGAAGAAAATCTTGATTCCAACAGATATTTCATAATTATTCAATTCAGTTCAAGACTTTGAGCATGTTGAGTATTTCGTAAACATCACACATGTGTTTTTCTTAACAGGAAGTGCCTATTTTCAGGGACGTACTAAAGACCTGAAATACTAATGACCTGAAAGACCTGAAAGACCTGAAATCTTATATGATTGATACTTTTATAAGATTTTTATCAAATAAAATTACTTGTGGGGGTTTAAATCAAATTTCCAGGTATAATTTTGTTTAAAAAATATCATAATGACCAGTTATTCATGCAGAAATATGAAAGACCTGAGAATTTGAATTGACCTGAAATTTTCAAATGACCTGAAATTTTAAATGATTGATACATTTCTATGTTCTGTGTCAATATTAATGTCTATTTGTAAGTTTTTATCATATTTCCAGGTATATAAGTGTTAAAATATATCATACTGATCAATTATTTATGCAGGAGTACGAAAGACTTGAAAATTTGAATTGACCTGAAAATTTCAAATGACCTGAAATTTTATATAATTGATACATTTCTATGTTCTGAGTCAATATTAATGTCTATTTGTAAGTTTTTATCATATTTCCAGGTATATAAGTGTTAAAATATATCATACTGATCAATTATTTATGCAGGAGTACGAAAGACCTTAAAATTTGAATTGACCTGAAAATTTGAGCTGACCTGAAATTATATATAATTGAAACATTTCTAAGTTCTGTGTCAGTTTTAATGTCTATTTGTGAGTTTTTAATCATATTTACAGGTATATAAGTGTTAAAATATATCATACTGATCAATTATTTACGCAGGAATACGAAAGACCTGAAAATCTGGGCTGACCTGAAATTATATATAATTGACACATTTCTATATGTTCTGTATCAGTTTTAATGTTTATTTGTGAGTTTTTATTATATTTCCAGGTTTATAAGTGTTAAAATATATTATTTACACAGGAATATGAAAAACCTGAATATTTGAATTGACCTGAAAATTTGGGCTGACCTGAAATTTTGTGATGGTGTAGTTGTGTAGGTCATCTAACAGCCCATGTTTCGGTTTGATATATTTTAACACATATATACCTGAAAATATGATAAAAACTCAACAATAGACATTAAAATTGACACAGAACATAGAAATGTATCAATCATTTAAAATTTCAGGTCATTTGAAAATTTCAGGTCAATTCAAATTTTCAGGTCTTTCATATTTCTGCGTAAATAACAGCTCATTATAATATTTTTCAACACAATTGGAAATATGATGTAAACCCCCACAAAGTAATTTCATTAGACCAAAATCTTATAAAAATATCATTTATATCAATAATATAAAATTTCAGGTCATTTAAATTTTCAAGTCAATTCAAATTTTCAGGTCTTTCACATTTCTGCTTGAATAACTGATCATTATGATATTTTTTAAAACAAAATTATACCTGGAAATATGATTTAAACCCCCACAAAGTAATTTCATTAGACTAAAATCTTATAAAAGTATCATTTATATCAATAATATAAAATTTCAGGTCATTTGAAATTTTCAGGTCAATTCAAATTTTCAGGTCTTTCATATTTCTGCTTGAATAGCTGATCATTATAATATTTTTTTAAACAAAATTATACCTGGAAATATGATTTAAACCCCCACAAAGTAATTTCATTTGACCAAAATCTTATAAAAGTATCATCTATATCAATTATATAAAATTTCAGGTCATTTGAAATTTTCAGGTCAATTCAAATTTTCAGGTCTTTCATATTTCTGCTTGAATAACTGATCATTATGATATTTTTTTAAACAAAATTATACCTGGAAATTTGATTTAAACCCCAACAAAATAATTTCATTTGACTAAAATCTTATAAAAGTATCATTTATATAAAATTTCAGGTCTTTCAGGTCTTTCAGGTCATTAGTATTTCAGGTCTTTAGTATGTTCCCTATTTTCAACTCAAGAAGTTTACCCGTTAGAATAAAGTGCAAAATCCTTTTTTTTAAATTAGAGTGGTCTGAGAGAACCAGTTGCAAATTAAAGCTTTGCAAACATTAATTAAATTATTTTTATTCATGAATTGTAATAAATATCTTCATAAAATATCGATCTGATAATACTTAATTCGCTAAACTAGCGCATGAATATAAATTAAAGTTCCCGATCCCGATATTTTTTTTTTTTTTTTTTACATCGGGATAGGTTTTATTTAATTTGGCGGGAAAACTTTGGTTATTTGGTCGAGACAATTCGAAAGGAAAAATGGTTGTAAAATAAGTTATAAGATGCAGTTGTCTGTGATTGTTTAACTTTTGTTATCTATTAGGTTTTAAGCATAATAATTGAATGTCTCCGTTTTCTAAAGCATTACAATGAACGTGAATGATGAATATGACAAGCAGTTTTTAAACCAGTATCAAACACTGTTTTTGTCGGATAAACTGACTAATGGAACGCCAGGCGAAAAAGCAGACGTATATAGACGTCTGATGGGGCAGCTCCAGTTAGCACGGAATCATGGAAGGTATAATACATCCATTTACCTGTTCACAAGACAAATTTTATTCTAAAGTGTTCCCAATTTACAGTAGTATGTTGACAGTAATCAGAGCTTTCCCCCTATATTCTAGATAGAATGTTCTATCGTTAAAATGAAAGATGTCCTACAGACCCGGTTTAACCTAAGCGTAGCCTGGTCACGGTAAGATAGAACGTGACCAGGCTACGCTTAGGTTAAACCGGGTCCGTAGGACATCTGTCATTTTAACGATAGAACATTCTATCTACGGTAAGATTATCCTTTCTACCTATATTCATGCAGGTTAAGCAGTGATAATTTGGAGCTTCTGTTAAAAGAGTACTGGAGACCTTACACTGCTATTGTGGATACTCATAACACAGAACAAGGTACATACTGGCATTAGATTGTCACAAACTAGTTGTGACCTTTGCTCTTCCACAAAGCTTGTCTTTGATCTGCTGTTGATGTTAATTCAAACACTGTTAAAAAGAAATTAAAAAAAAAAATTACACTTATTTTCTTTAACTTTTAATCTGGATGCCATGTTTTCAGAATTAAAATACATATCATACTTTTTAGTAGCAGAATATATAGGCAATGCATTTCTTTTGAATTGTCTTTAACCAGACTACATTATTCTCTTATTTCATTGAATCATTTTTTAAACAGGCTTGAATAACTTTGCTGAGGGAGCACTATCAATATGCAGCAAATACAGAAATGGTAAGACTGTTTCAGTTGATAAAAATTATCATGTTGAAATATCTATTTATTTTAATATGCTGAGGTAGTTTTTATGTGATTGTAAACTTAATGAATGTACAATCTACCATCTAGAAAGCCAGAAATGGAAGAGTTCTTTGTCACTGGAGAAAGTACAACAGATGGAGAGTTACAAAAAATACTTGGCTGATGTCAAGGTACATCACTAATACTAAATGTTATATGTAAACGTTATATGTAAATGTAATATATGTAAATGTTGATGAATTACCAGTATTCAGAATGTCCCAAACTTTGACAGTATATCTCTGTGCAAAGGATACTTACCATAACTGATGTTTAGTGGCATTTACTTTATTAGTTTTTCTTGTAAAAAAGTGATACTGGTATTTGTTAATAAGAGATCCCACAAAGTGATTTAATTGATAAAAAAAAATTGTAATATATTTACCATTGATCACCAAACCAACTTCCCGCTAGTTCCTCTGCAGTGCAGAGTCTGCACAGACTTTGACGTTTTGTTATCTAGGATAAGCAGGAAAAATTGCTTCCTGAAGGGAGGCAGTCAGAGATTGTGATAAAATCTAGAGGTTCCAGGGACCAGACCACTACCAGTAAGCAAGGGGGACCAGCAAAGTCTAGTTTTCTGGCCAGCAGCAGTGGCCACTTACAGGGCCGGTTATCTGACAGCCTGAATTCTAATCGTGAAAGGCAGCATCCAAGGACAATGAGAAATCCAGGGGAAACTGGAGGTATATTTTTTCTCTGGCCTTATGACAACTGTATATTTGGAGAGAGAAAAAAGTAATTAAAATACCACATACACAGTTATACTATGGTACATGAGCATGTAGTTAAATTGTTTCTAAATTTTATGAAAAGGAGTGTGCAGTAAAATGTATATTACATTATGATATATTTCTGATTTGTTTTATTTTTTTTATCTCTCAGGGAATGACCAGCCATTTGGAAGCTTTAATCAAAGACCACCTACATTTGGCAACCCTTCAGTTGCTTCAGGAAGTGGGAGAAATCAGATGGTAGGGGGAGGAGTCAAACAGTCTGGGAACAGGAGACCTTTGTTTGGAAATGGAGGGAAAATGTATGGGGAGAGAGAAAATGTCAACCCGTTTTCTAACCATTTTGGTGAAGAAAAGCCGTTTCAGAACAGACAAGTGAGGGAAGAGGTGAGTTTGATCAAGTATGTCAGTGTGCCACTTTTATTTGTCTCGTGTGGAAAATAATCCCTCCATTATTTGATTGATTCATTGTATTGTTGCATTCTTTGCAATAATCATTTATCAGAGTAATTCCATGAAGAGACCCTACATGGACGATGGTATGGAAGGACCTAGCGGTCAGGGACAAAATGACCAGCCAAGTTTTTCTGGCCCATTCAGAACAGCAAAAGAACAACTGGTAAACTCATTAGTGCTTTACAGTTCTATGACATCGCCGTGGAACAAAAAAACTGTATTAACAAAGACTTGGAGGTTTCTGATTGTTTTATTTTTTACATAGAATATTGAGAACCAGAAAAAGTTTGGGAGAGGGAGAGGAACGGTATCAACGTCTTCCTATGGAGCTACCAAGAAGTCTCTGGGTACAAGGTCTGCTCTTGTTTTTCTTCAAAATTTATGTAAAATAAAAGTTAATCTTGTGAGGATACAAAGCACACTTTGCTTTGTTTGCCTGTATCATATCATGGACAAGCACCTGCCATCAAAAAAATATGAAATGATTTTTAATACTTAAGGATGTTTTGTTTCTGCTGGTACAGTTTGTGTCTTTCAACATTAAGTCAGAGGGTCTTTGTGTAACATGTTTCTTTGAAATTTTCAGACGGGGCCCAAGCAGTAGGTTTGTGCCACCTGTGATGAATAGAGAAGAAAATGAAGAGTAAGTTGTACACCCTGAATTATCATTTAGTGACATTCATGTCATTGTACAGTCTACAAAACTTAGAAATTTGGTTTTGAATGCTTTTTTCTTTCCATTGTTACAAGACCTGATGATGTAGGTGTAAAAGCCATCACGCGGTCTGTGTTGGGTAAGAATGGAGAGAAAGGTGAAGAAGTGACAGATGAACGACTGAAAGGAATAGAACCCAAGATGATAGAACTGATCATGAATGAGGTAACCCTCAAAGCATGACTGCAATTAGGGCTCTAGCAATCACACATTTTAAACAAATGTAAAACAAAGCCTATTTTTTTTTATCATCAATGCATTAATTTTGTTTGACATTGCCAAAAAATGGTCAGGGTAACATCAAATTCTTACTGATTGGCGTACCTGTATTTGTAAAATGTTCTTCTCTACCTCAGATCATGGATCATGGGCCTCAGCTTTCCTGGGATGATATCGCCGGTCTAGAATTTGCCAAGAAAACCATTAAAGAAATTGTTGTTTGGCCTATGTTAAGACCGTAAGTTCTTGACTCAACAAACAATACTACTTGTAGCTTGACAAGATGGGTAGATTCCTGCTTTCATGTTAGTCATATGAAGTCAATTGCATACTCAAAAATGCATCCTCCATAATCCTAAAAAGATACCATGTATGACACTGTATACGTATACCTTTTTTGTTAAAAGGAACAAGAAACAAGTAAAAGAAATTATCCGTCCCTTTGTTCTACTGATACATAAAATAGAAAATCCTACATACAATGTATATTTACATGTCATGCTATATGTATTACATGTATTTGTACATGTATCTGTCCTTCAGAGACATATTCACGGGACTGCGGGGCCCACCAAAGGGGCTGCTGCTGTTTGGACCTCCAGGCACAGGCAAAACCCTGATAGGTGAGTCCCACGATGTGCGGTCTTAGTTGAACCAATTGCAACAGTAAAAACAAGATCATTCACACAAAACTATACAATTGATGGAGATACACTAAAGATAGAGTGGTTTGTTTTCAGGTAAATGCATTGCTAGTCAGTCCAAGTCTACCTTCTTCAGCATCAGTGCTTCTTCACTCACTTCTAAATGGGTAAGCGTCATCTTTTCTTTGCAATTCCAAATGATCTATAGTGGCTTTATTTTTATGATATTGTGGAAAACTGTTTCAACCTAAGGATTATTGAGTAGCTTTTTCATGACTTTCTCTGTGCTCTGTGTAATGTGAGACAGGTTGGTGAGGGAGAGAAGATGGTGCGTGCAATGTTTGCTGTGGCCCGGTGTCATCAGCCAGCGGTTGTGTTCATTGACGAGATAGACTCCCTACTGTCACAGAGATCCGATGGAGAACATGAAGCCTCGCGCAGGATCAAAACAGAGTTCCTTATACAGCTGGTACTGTATCCACTGTGTATTGAGAACAAGAGAATACACACTTGTACATGAATTGGGAAAAAAAATGTTGTTTTGTTAATTTAAGAGATGTATCTGAAATATTACAAAGTAAGTGATGTGAGTTTTTGAGTTTATTTTTATGAATTTTGTTAGGATGGGGCTGCCACTTTGTCTGATGAAAGAATTCTAGTCATAGGAGCTACTAACAGGTAAAATGGACTTTGATAACTGCGGACAGGCTCATTGCATTTCAAAAAATGGAAAAATATTTTATTTTGCTTGAGTTTGATTTAGTTATTCAGTTTTTGATTTCTAGTAATCTTTGTTGTGTTCCAAAGATGAGTAGAATGATGAGTGCTTCAGTCCCAGCTTAATGGTTGCTCTTTTTGCAGACCACAAGAAATTGATGAGGCTGCAAGACGGCGGTTTGTGAAGAGACTGTATATTCCACTTCCAGAGGGCGAGGCTCGTAAACACATCGTCCTCAATCTCCTGTCACAGCAGACTTATCAGCTGTCTGAGGCAGAGTTAAACGCCATTCAACTCAAGTCTGAAGGTTAAAGAAGTCACATGTTGTATTTACTGTTCATTTGCATGTACATGAGTCTCATAGTTATCAGTTTATTGAAATACCTTATATTCACTTTACATTTAATTTCTTTCATTACAAGTCTGCAAACCCTTGACTTTTTAAACAAAATTCTTTGATATATAAGAAAAATTTGGTTTGGTGCAGAAAAAATATTGTTACTTCTTAAACCCAACTAATGATTTGGGTTTAACATTACTTTTCTTCAAGTGAAACTTCTGTGTGTTTAGGCTACTCTGGGTCGGATATGTCCTACCTGTGCAAAGAGGCGGCACTAGGACCGATCAGGTCAATGCCATTTGGGGACATAGAAAACATTACAGCTGATCAGGTGAGTAAAACATCCTACAGGTGAATTATGGGGGGGATCAGATTGTTTTCCTGTTTTGTATGAACAATGGTTAATTTGATAGTCCATACAATTCTAGTAATTCTGACAGGTGAGACCAATATCAAAAATAGATTAAGATATTTTGTTTTGCATAAGTTGAGTTAACTTAATCAGTTATTGATTATTAATATTAGTTGTTTTCCAATAAGGTGAGACCAATAATGTATGAGGACTTTGAAGCTGCCTTCCATCAGGTGAGAGCCAGTGTCTCCGACAAAGATCTGGACCTCTACTTAGAGTGGGACAGAATGTTTGGAAGCACCAGTAACCGCAGATAGGCCTAGTCAGCACCAGTAACCGCAGATAGGCCTAGTCAGCACCAGTAACCGCAGATAGGCCTAGTCAGCACCAGTAACCGCAGATAGGCCAAGGCCAAGTCAGCACCAGTAACTGCAGATAGGCCTAGTCAGCAGCTAATAATGGGACAAAACATTTTTTGTTGCCAATAATTCCTTGCAAACAAGAACCTCAACTCAGAATGGGAGAACATATCTAACACCTGTAACTTAAAAACTGTCTACAACATGAATGGGAAAACTGAATTGAAATCTTGTTGCCTATGATTCCATACAATCTCTGTCCTCAAGATAATATATGAGGCTGTAGCAATAACAGAAAAAAACTGCAAATATTTAGAATATGAAAGAGAATGGAAAGCAATTTGTGATTTGCTGTAGGTAGCATATATATTAGATATTACATAGAACTTATGAATTATAAACCCAAAATCTACTATAGTTATTACTAGAAGTAAAATATACATAGCTGATTTATGTTTGATGTACATGATGTGATTGCCTGTCTGTCTGTCTTTTTTTTTCTCTCTTTTTACTTTCTCTATCATATATAACTCTTTTGCATAATATTATGCTATATATTAATTTTTCTTGTACCATGTATGTAAAATTGTAAAAGAGTTTCAATAAAATGTTTCCAAAAAAAAAAAAAAAAGGTTCAGAGGATTTTCCAAAACAAACGGGACTACATTTTAGGAAATTCCACCCAATATTATTTGAGGTTATTCCAGAAGGATAAAATACGTGATATCTATTTATAAATATCTTGATGCGCCCCGAAAAAATCTTTAAATAGATCAGGAATCCCTTATCATTGTTGATGTCGAAAAAACTAGAAAATATCCGAACTGGCATTCCACCGTCTAGTAGAAGATAAGCCAATCGGAATTGGTCTTACAGAAAATGGTCTTACAATCATGTGACACCATGGAGTAATGGAGGCTTGAAAAAATATGGCTTTACTTAAAATTTTTCAGAATCGTAAATGTGGGAGAAATTCAAACTTATTCAACAAAGGAAAAGAGTAAGTTATTCTCTTCTGTATAAACTTTTCTTCTTAATTTGTACGACCAGCATAGTTGACCACAGATTTCACATTGATCGCGTGAAGTTGTGTCAGAGATCACGGGACTTTGTTTACATGTTGAGTGGGGCTCGTATTATGATGTAAAAGTCGTTGTTTGTATACTCCGAAAACTATATCATAGTTATTTACCTTGTTTTAATGTTAAATACTGAATTAAGATGTTAAATATTGAATTATGATGTAAAATACTGAATTAATATGAAGTAAAAACAAAGAAAACTGAAAAAGACGTGGGATTGCGGGCAGCCTACGTTGACTGCGGTTATTGTGTGAGGACAGCTGATAGGCATGTGACTTGTTCACATGAATGTGGATCACAATGTACCCTGATCACACACAACGAACCCACTATTACAGAATGACTAAAGTTTAGATTTACACTGAGCTTATTGGAGAGTGTGCATGGGGATTTATGTAAAATCTACAGTAGCTATGGGACTATTAGCTGATATTACAAGTGGTACCAATATTACTGACCGTTGGATTATTAACAAATCCGTGTTCAGAAAAAGGTAACTTTACCTGTTATGCAACAGTTAATCTCTGTTAATACAATGCTGGAGAACATTCTTATGGTTTCTCCATGCTTTTTATTTTTCTACTATGTTAAAATTAAAATCAATAGTGAAAGATGGAGCTATTCTTAATCATTAATTTAATACTTACCTCAAATAAATAAGATTTTATGATGTCGAATGATGATAAAACTTGAAAAAGTGTTCTTATGCAACATAGTTATTTTCTGGTTTTGAATTTATGATATAATATACTGGCCAAATATATTATATCATCAGTTCCTTTTTGATTCTCCTTGAAACAGATCCACATTGGGTCGATAAGAATTACGTAACAGTATTTTGTTTAAAAGTACAAGTGTTTGCAAGAACTCTCAAAAATTAAATCTGCCATAACACAGTTTATAACTATTCTTAATGCTGTGTTATTATTTTTTATTTCATTAAGGGTGTTACATCCCTCTCAAATCTACAATAGAAAGGAGATATTTCTTCTTGGAGAGTAAGCATGGACCACCTGTTTACACAGACACCTCCTATAAAGCAAACAAATGTACATCCACTTCCCAAACATACTTTGCTTCCTGTTAAAAATCAACCTTTGTCAGATAACAATTAACAAGCTTGGTGCCCATGAGCCATCTGTACTCATTGCTCGAGTAAGCTCAAGTTGCTTGTCACATACTTCCTGTTGAGCATAGCTTTTTATACCCACACACACATGCAGCATTGATACAGAGTATGACAAACTTATGATTCAGGGTGTTGTGTAAAAGTCAAGCTTCTCTGGCTAAATGTTTCCAAGAATCTTGCTGCTGAAAAGTGCTAATACATCTATGATATTTGATTAATTTTTCAGTAGTCTTGTTTCTTTCTATTAATAGAGAAGACTAAAACTAATCATTAAATTTTATCAGCAGAGAGAAATGTACTCTGAAAAATCAGTATACAGGTATATAAAGCATTGATTTCTATAAAAAATATATGGCAATGATGAAATTTTGAATCATTCAGGGGAAAACTTTTGTTGTTTGTTAAAAAATATTATATGTGTTTCATTGATAATATTGTCAAATGTATCTTTATTTGAATATAACTTATAATTGATCACAGAACTTGGAGTAATTTATAAGTGGTACTCGCAAAATCAAGAATATTGGCCCTCTTCCACCCCACCCCCTCCTCATTCTCCCCTGTGATCCACAAAAAGTGTAATGTAACTTGCAATTTATCACTCTGCATGATACATACCGCTCAGTCTGTGTGCTCTATATTCTTTTGCAAGGGATGATAACATTCTGATTTCTGCTCTCTTTATCAGGTGGAAGACTCCAGATTTTGACCCGTCTCAGATCAGATTGCTGCTCTACAGTGAGTTGGATGGAAATCGCAGCATTTTGTTTGACTCAAAGTCAGTCATTAAAGTAGAGGAAAAGGTAGGATGCTTAATAGAGCTTGCAAATTCTCTCTCTGTCTCTCTCTGAGAAACCCAAATTGTTACCAGAATAAAGTTTAAAACGTTGTTATTTTTTGCAAATAAATAGCAGTCCAGATGTTCTCGAAGTTCAAAATGTCACAGAAGAGAAACCCAGCCAAATACAAGTCCTAACACTTCCGCAGGGGAGAACAGCTGCCCCCGATATCAGGCCAAGTACCAGGTAAATGAAGGATCACATTTGTGAATATCTTCACAACATTACAGTTTTAGATTATGTATCATTTAAAATTTTATCTATGTGATTTTTATCTTGTGTGTGACAGTTAACAAAGCCATGTTCGGATTTCAAGACGCTCGAGGAGGTGCTATTTGGCAGTGTGGGAATGGCACAAAAGGGCTCCTCCCTCAAAGTCCATTTCCTGTGGTAAGCTCACCACATATTCAATAAAACTGTAAAGCATAATATATAATTTGTAATTTAATGTATAAAAAATTGGATCACTTTGTTAAATATACTTACAATTTTAGTTTTTTTTATATTGTTCATGTTTATATTCATTGACCATGTCTTTATTTTGTAGGTCACAGATGCTGCTGACCAAAGTCTTTATTCCAACCACCCCAAAACAAGAATCCCTTCACTGGTAGGCACTTAGGCTTTATTATGACAGCATTATTATTCTAAACACATTGTTTCAATGCTGACTACATGTCTTAATTGTTATGTTTCAGTGACCTCGATCTAGATCAAAGTTATCAAAGTCAAGGAGAACAAACCAGTCCGCGGCTCATTTATCAGCCGGAGAAACCCCATACAAATGGTAGGTCATAAATTTTGGTTATTGATATTTCATCATGAGAGATCCAAAAATACCTCTTTTTTAAGCTGATTAGCTTGTTATTGTGGTGTTTTCTTTCAGATCACAGTGTCCCCATGGATGTACCTGATAGAATCGCCACCTTTGATATTTACGATAGAGACAGTGGACTGGCTTCATGTTAGTAGACTCTTTTCATTGAGAACTTTCTCTAAGAGTTGAGAACAGAAGATGGATATGTTTGTTTCCATTATACCAATGTTTCATTATGCCATTGTTTCATTATACCATTGTTTCATTATACCAATGTTTCATTATGCCATTGTGTTTCTCTTCAGTGACATCCAGTGGCAGTTTCCACACGCCTTTCCCCTCCCCCAGCAGTAACGCCAGTAGTTACAGCAGCATGCATCGGCGCTGGATGAGAAGTATGGCCACTTCCTTCGAGGGAATCAAGAAACGCAACTCGCAGGACAACCTGGCTGCCCAAGATGCACCTGTAATTATTTAGCTTAGTTCTGTACTTTGTTACTTATGAAATCTACAAAGAATTAATATTTTAATGAGGCCATATTTTTAAATTTTCCTTACTGTGGATCAGATATTTACTTATGCATGCAGTATTTCAAAATGAGCAATAAATGATCCATTTGGTTTTTTTTTTACAAATTATAAATTCTTATAGTTTTGCCACATTTAATGTTAACAACTTTGTAATAATAGCCTTTGGACCCAGAATACAATGTACTTTGATGTCCTTGTTTTAAATAAATTATTAATAACATGTATTAAACAGATTATTAATCTATTTTTTTATTGCTGTTTGTAGAACTCACTGGGTCCTCAGCCAGGCTGTAGAAAGAGAAAGAGTAAGCTCGCTCTAGGCATTGTGTTCGGGGGCGACCAGAAGCAGAATGAACAGGAGAACTTGTGAGTGGCCGATGCCTCAATTTTGTGGAAGTTTCCTTAAATTTGATTGCTGGAGAGATAGATGCATGCATTGTAAGACATTGGTCATCTTTGTAAAAGTATTCCTTGCTTTTTGTAGAATTTTCCAGAATTTCTTCTTTTCTCACATTACACTGATCGAAGGTCACCTTGAAAAGTTAAAAATGGCAGTGGAGAAAGCCTACTGCTCCAAAAACAAGTTTGTGGACATTGTCATGGAGGTAAGCTTTGTTGGTTTTGTACTGATATCTTAGACAGAGATTCCTTAATACAAGAAGGACCTTGTGATTATGGAAAAGCCAACTACATTTTATCATGTTAAAAATTGCTTGGGTTTCAGGCTCTGGAGATATTCCGTGGAGACATAATGGACCTGTACACCACGCCGCGCCTCAGTGAGCCCGTGTGGCTGAGCATGATGTCCCACCCCAGCTACCGCTACCAGATCTGTGAGACCTTTATGAGGGAGTTGGTCTCACTCATCAACAAGTTTGACAGCAAAAATAATGAGTTGTAAGTTGTCAATGCCTGTGTGTAATTCTTATTTTGGCATTCACTGGCACATTTTAACAGGTTTCCTTTTGTTTTTGTTAGTCCAGGTATTAAATTTTGTGTGTGTGTTTATGAAAGTAATTTTGTGTGTGTGTTTATGACTTAGTAATTTTGTGTGATTATTTTTCTGACAGTTTTATGAGTACTTTGGTGACAGCAGTGCTGACTCATCATCTCGCCTGGGTTCCCACGGTAACCCCGGCTGGGGGCACGCCTTCCAAAACATACCTCCATAATCACTCCGCTAAATGGGTATGTGTAAATTATTTATTTTCTTTTTTAGGGTATTATGTTATCCTAAAAATATTTTTTATTTTTGTGATTGCAAATAAGTTGTCATAGTAAAATATTTCAAGGATGTAAGTTAATAAGCAAAATCTATTATGGCGGGTGGAACCCAGCTCATTTTATCTGAAATTATGAAATATGTAGACTTATTACACATGTAATTGTTTAACTGTTACAGGTTGACACATTAGCCAAAACTCATCCTTACAACCCACTGTGGGCACAGTTAGGGTAAGAACAGGAGTTTCATAAGAATTTCTCCTATGATATGAAGTTGTTGAAACAAGTGGTTAAAATATGCTGATCGTTATCCTTAATCCTTGTTTTTGGTCTGATTTTTAGGGATATGTATGGTGCTATTGGTTATCCACTGAAGATAGCTAGGACTATTATTGTGGGGAAAAAAGCGGACATTGTCAGGAAAATCCTTTACATATTGAGCTACTTTATACGCTGTAGTGACGTTCATGAGAACAGTGAGCTTGGTTCCCTGAAGTCGTTCTTAGAAGACATCAGTCTGGAAGCACAGGAGGAGGATAAAACCCCCGTACAGGAGGGCTTCAAATTCCCCACAGGCGCCGACGAGAAACTTGAAAATTACTATAATAATAGCAATTCTGTGATAAATGTAACTGACAGTGGAACGCATGATGTTCACAGCAGTGGGGACTTCAACCGCAGTGTGGACAGGAAAAGTCTGAAACTAGATCTGCATGGCCACCCTATTCTTCATGAGGGAAGTGATGTGAAAAGGAATAACGAGGTGGAATCATCACTAGAGATGAATCAGGATGAAGGGTATTGCTCAATAGTTCAGTCGGAGGACGGGGAAAAGATCAAGTGTAGACTGTCGACAGATAACGTGGTGGAAAACGTTCGCATAGAAACTGTGAGAAATGTCAACAGAGCCATAACTAACGGGACTTGTGAGGAGAAAGTAACGAATCCTGCCAATACCACCTCAGTGTTTTCATCTAAGTTGAGCCACAAGGAGGCGACAGTCAAAACTCCGTCCACAGCAGATATCAAACACCTGTATCTTTCAGAAAGGAGCCTTAGTATGTTTAACGAGTACATGGATGATGATAGCATTGAAACTAAAACGATCGATGAAGTTCCAGAAGACAAGCGAGTGGTGATTCATCCAGCAATAAGAGACCTAGTGACATCCCAGTCATTGGAATGTCTGCCGGAAGCCTTGGAGGCGGAAGTGGGAGGAACGCATCAGAGACGTCTTGGGTCAGTGGGTCAGACCGCACGACCCAAGGTGTCCCCCCTGTCTAGACAGATCAGCTCTGAACTCTCTAAACCCTCCACCTATAATCCGGGGCGCTGCAGGTATGCAACATATTGAAAATGAAAACAGTCTATATTGTTATAGATTTTGTCAGTACACAGATACCCATATCAACTGTAAGAATATCTCCAAAATTACTGGTAACATTGTATGTGTTTTTATCATATTAATTTAAACATGTCCTTTATTCTTTCAGGTCTGTTACCCCCACTGAACTAAATAGACGGCGGCACCTATCCTCCACCAGCAGTTTCGATTTTGACCACATGGACCCTCTTGTTCATTTCAAAGAGCTGAGTATGCCAAGGTATTTACCTGAATCCATAGTAATTCATTTAATATTTTTTCATGGTGTCACCATTAAAGTGCTTGTTTCAACTATTTGTCAGATATATGAAGAAATAACATGATTTTTATTTTTCCCTTGATTTTAGCATAAGCAGTGAGAAAAATAGTAGCATTAAGATGTTTGACAGGAACTTTGGACGGTCACTTCTGGCAGATTTTTCTGACCATTACCTTTCAAATTTTGTCCTGCATGGAACCTCCGACACCAACTTCAAAGAGAGACTCATCATTGACCTACATATGGCCACACAGGTTTGTATGGCTTCAGTTCATCTCTTTTGTGTATGATACGCAAACATATATGCTGGTATCAACCTTTTATAATGTTCATGAATATTTATATAAGGCTTTTACCTTATTGCAGCATCCAGTGTTAGACGAACCAATCACAGAAGCTGTGTTTATTGTCGCTGATACAGACAAGTGGTAAGAATTGCAAAATTGATTAATTAGTTAATATACCAATGTATGCCATTGAGAAATTCAACAGATACATGTGTCCTCCATTGTTTTGTAGGACTGTCGACATCATGAGCAGTAAATCGTCCGATCAGCCTCCCAAAGTTAGCCGGGTGGTCGCTTCGCAGCTCGTTTGTAACATGATGGATGCTGTTCAACAGCTTCATAAACTTAAAATGAGCTCAGAATTTGTAAGTTCATACATCACCATATTTATAATCGAAATTCTGTGAAGTTCATCAGTTCAGAGAATGCTTGCCCAGAAATACACATGTACATGCTTATACATCCTATATACTATAAATGTTTTTGCTTTTGTTTGTAGTGCTTAATGCATTTAGAGGATCGTCTACAGGAAATTTACTTCAAAAGCATCATGCTTGCTGAGTACTTGAGAGACAGCAAAAATCCTGGGCCTTGTGACATTAAAGGGATTACAAAGTTACTTGGGTAAGACTGAACATTAATCAAGTTATAGAGACTATTAAGAACTAAAGTGAAAAAAAATTAAAAAGATTTCTTCAAGTACACGATACAAGTAGGGTGAGAGAATACTGTTGTTAGGTAAAATCAATGACTACAGTCAAACACTGGATGACACTGGATGGTTTTATTTGTAGGTTTGATGCTGGAGATCTACCATTGCTGGTTGCCATTGCAGGAACGCATTCCCCCCATCTGTCCCTGGGGGTGGTCTGACACCAGCAGAGTACTGGTCTGTCCCTTGGACTGTCTATACTTTACCCTTGAAGGGTGTCTTATCTGGACAGATCTGTCTTTGGGAATGGTCCTTTATGAACAGATTGTCTGTTTGCTGAGCCACGGAGATGATCTTATGGAGACAGACCGTCCATTAAAGGATCTTTGTGGGTGGTCTGGTATAGAGAAACCTTTTGTTTACTGAGCCACTCTTCAGGCAGCATTACTATGTGATACGAGATCAGCTGTCTACTTATACAAGCTTTATTTTTGTCATGTGTGTAGCCAGATGTATTAATCAAGGTCAACTTCAGTAAAAGTCTACGTTCAAAATTCACCTGAAATTAAAATTAAAATGTTTCCTTTCATTTATCTTGGAATGTTTTGTTTTTTGATTCATGCTACATGTGCTTATTTTTATCATTGTCTGCCATTGAAGACCATTTTAAGAAACATCATTTCTAAGCTTCAACCTTATACATGTATTTGCACACCTCTGACAAATCAGTTGATCTTTGTATAATTTCTTAATGTCCATCAGTACCGGTAATTCTTTTTGTCCATTTTGCCAGTATTGTTATAGAATCAAATTTGAATAAATCTGAAATTTTACATTTTTCTTTTTCTATGCAAATGGAGTGGTCGTTGAGTCCTCTGTGAATCAGACGTTAAACAGTTCAAAAGTTAGCAAACTGCTAGAAAACAAAGAAGTGTGTTTTTTTAAAGAATTACAGATGTACATGTTTGTAATGTCATATCAACACATGGAATGAGAGATTCAAGTGTGTCGATAGACACCAGTACAAACTGATTTAAAAGACGATTTACAAGGAGTTTGTATGTGTGAATTGGCTTATAACTGTACACTGTTTTCGGGGATAGAATGTCTATACAATCAGTAACACTTTAGGCCACACCAATATAATATCTTGTTTGTCGGACCCTGCGTGCTCGTATTTAAATAAAAGTATACAAATAATATCACTAATTTCCCAGATACAGGAAATTCTGCGCTATTCAATTCTATTCTGTTCTATTTCTGCTCTATTTCTTGTTTTTTGGATAGTTTTAATTTATACATCAGAAACAAGTAAAAAAAATATATATAACTGTCTGCACAAATTAATTTATCTTCCGTCTAAAAATTTTGGCTACAAAAAATAATAATTTTATTACTTAGTCGCTCGCCTGCTCATACCTTTTTTCACTGAATGTCCGACAAACAAGAAATTATATTGGTGTGGCCCAGGCATGGGGTAATGGTAATTTGTAATGGTAATTGAGTGTAATTAATTACAATTTTTGATGTAATTGGAAGTAATGTGTAATTGGTCACATTTTCAATTACATGTAATGGTAATTTAATTAATTACTTTCAAAAAAGGCATGTAATTCCAATTACTTTTCAATTACTTTCAATTACACGCTGATGGACATGTAAATATTAAGCTGTCCACTACCCATTTTTCCCCACACAATGGTACATTAGGTCAAGTTCGAAGAGTAGTTAATAAGCATTAAACTATTATTATATATATCATTATGATACTAAATATTTTTCGAAATGGATTTTTTCAGTGATTCAATATTTAATGATAAGTTTCCAAAATTTAATTAAGTACATGCATTTGATCATTTGTTTGATCTCTTTTTTCTTAAAAAATACTTATTTCCCTTCTTATTAGAATAATTAGTGTGTCAATTATCATTGAGTTAGTTTAAAACATCACTGTTAAATTTACAAACAAAATCAGTGTTATCGAAATTATATAAACTATCAAGTCATGCTTTGTAATTGATAGCCTAAAATACACAGAGCTAAAATGCATGGCTTCAAATGGGTTTAAGTTTTTGATGCCTAACATGGCCGCAGGGTGTTTTCCCTTATTGCTAACATTTTGATAATTAGGTAGAGAACAACAGGTGTGAATTGTGTTTTGATAACAATTAAAGTCTGCACTCTACCCAAGATTAACCTGTACTTTGGCATTGTATTTACAAAGAAAAAAAATAATGTATAAAAATGCAAAGGAGAAAGTTTTCATATAATAGTTTTGCATGCAAGAAATACTTTAGTTGACATGGTAGGTGTAGGTTAAGGGATATGACTTTTGAATGTTTATTGAATATCAGGGTGTATGGGACACCTCCTTATTGTGACTACCAGTTTTAAAATAAACAATAACAAGAGGCCCAGGGGCCACATCGCTCACCTGAGCAACAATTGCCTTAATTCTGAGCAAATTAGCATTACATGATCAAAATATCTTGGCAACTAAGTACAGTAGATCTTGCTAAAAAAATTTGAAAATCTGCCAATTTTTTTCCACCTCTTTCTTTTGGTAAATACCAAGCCCCTTTTGTTGTTGTACCTGTAAGAAGATTTTTATCTATTCCTATTTACCCCCCCCCCCCATTTTGTGGCCCCACTTTTCTCTAGGGTATCATGGTTTCATCAAACTTATATCTGCATAACCTGTGCTTTCACACTATGTACTGAGTTTTGGACCGAAAAACTTTCCCAGAATATTTTTAAAGATTTTCTCGATATATTCCTATGTAAAAATTCAAACCGCCATCACGGCCCCGCCCTATCACTAGGGACTGTGATTTTGAATTTACACTACCCGAGGATGCCTCTACACAAGTTAAAGCTTTTCTGGCCAAATGGTCTTTAAAAAGAATATTTTTAAAGATTTTCTCTATATATTCCTATGTAAAAATTCATTCCCCACTGTGGCCTCACCATTCCACTGGATTATTATTTTAACAAACTTGAATCTATATACGATTTGGAAATGCTTCCACTCAGATTTCGGCTTTCCTGGCCAAAAAGTTTTGAGAAGAAGATTTTTTAGAGATTTTCTCTATGTATAAAAATGTATCCCCCATTGTGCCCCGCCCTACCCTCAGGGACCATGATTTGAACAAACTTAAATCTACATTATCTGAGGATGGTTACCCGCCAATTTGAACTTTCTTGGTCAAATAGTTTTTGAGAAGAAGATTTTTTAAAGATTTTCTCTATATATTCCTATGTAAAACTTGATCCCCCAATTGTGGCCCCACCCTACCCCCGGGGACCATGATTTGAACAAATTTGAATCTACACTACCTGTGGATGCTACCATTTTAATTTGAGCTTTTCTGGCCCAATAGTTTTTGAGAAGAAGATTTTTAAAGATTTTCTCTTTATATTCCTATGTAAAACTTGATCCCCCAATTGTGGCCCCTCCCTACCCCTGGGGACCATGATTTGAACAAACTTGAATCTACACTACCTGAGGATGCCTCCACACAACTTTTAGCTTTTCAGGCCAAATAGTTTTTGAGAAGAAGATTTTTGAAAAATACCAACAAATTTTCAATAATTCTCAATTATCTCCCCTTTAAAGAGGGCGTGGCCCTTCATTTGAACAAACTTGAATCCCCTTCACCTAGTAATGCTTTGTGCCAAATTTGGTTGAAATCTGCCCAGTGGTTCTTGAGAAGAAGATGAAAATGTGAAAAGTTAACAACGACAACGACAGACAACGGACAAATTGTGATCAGAAAAGCTCACTTGAGCCTTTGGCTCAGGAGAGCTAAAAACCAAATTTATATTTTTTCTTTCCAAAAATTGTAACTGATTATCAGAATAGTTAGCAAATTCTCAAACAGTGAAATTATTTTGATTACGAGGAAATTTTATTCATATTATAGATATATACCTCCTTAAATGTTTATGTGTTATATATGAATCATGGTTTTAGTAAATTTTGATGAAAATGTAATTTGTAATTTAATTAATTACATCTGCAAAGTAATTGTAATTTAATTAATTACATTTGAAAACTCTTGTAATGGTAATGGTAATTTAATTGAAGAATTTAAGCAAGTAATTGTAATTTAATTAATTACTTTCCATTGTAATTGACCCCATCTCTCACACTGTGGCCTTTACAACATAAACAAGTAAACAATAGGTTTATGGAAACATTTACTAAATGAAACATTACACTCATTACAAAGTCACAAGAATCTATGTTAAGTCTGTGAGTAGAATGGCTGGAGATTTCCTCAGTCTGTGATGAGCCTCACTTCCATCAGGGAGGTCAAAGGGTGATTCTGAAATGATAAATACAAGTCAGATGGTCAAAAGTGTACAGCAGTATCAAAATAGAATACTAGAATACATAAAATAACTCATGCAGCTTCTTCAATGCTATAAATTAATGGACTCAATGTTTTGCTGCTATGTGTAATTAGTGCATAATATGTGGTCAGTTTTATTTTTGTAGATAGAGTGTGACCCGTCTATTTAGAGCTTTTAAAGTACCGGTACAGTTAAACTTTGATATTTCAATTATCGATATCTCGAATACCGGGGATATCTCAAGGTAATTGTGGTCCCTGCCATTTTTACTATATAAGTGATTTAGAAAACCCCCAGTGTGTCAAACATGGAAATCTCGAATACCCCACTTATCTCGAAGTAAATTTACCGCCCCAGTCACTTAAAGACGTGCGTTATCTCGAGGTCAAGTCAATTCAGCGCCTTAATAATGTCACACCTTCAGTGCACTGTCTCTCTTTTAGGCTGATTTTCCAGTCTATTGAACAGATTCTTATGTATAGCATGTGCTATTACTGAGGTCACCTGTGATTTTCACACCTTAATAGCCCCAAGCTGTTGAAACCCTTTCTCTGTAATTACTGAAGCTATGTTATCGATAATGCCGATATAGTGACTTCAGATGAGACAATAATTAAAAATAGCTCGTGATGATTATTTCTTACACACAAAACACAATAAATTGAAAAATAATCAAGAAATTTATTAACTAAATAATTTTTGAGGTGTATAAATCTGCACCAGAGAGTCAATTTTCAGTACAGATCATATCTGATAATCAATCTACCAAAGGACCTAGTCTCAAGCCGGGGGATGGTTAGATTATCTTGCAAGGGTGCTTAACTCAAACTTCAGTTCAGACCATTAGAAAAAAATCGATTAAAACATTATAGACCAACTTTCATCAACTTCGATATCTTGAACCCTTGGATATCTCAAATTTTTTCCTCAGTCCCACCAAGTTTGAGATACCGAAGTTTAACTGTATACTTTTAATCTAATCTATTTGAATTTTGTTGTTGTTGGAAAACTGGATTCAGATTTCAGAAGCATTCATAAGCATCCATAAAAAGACATAAAGGAAAGGTAATTTAATGTACACATGTGTTAAGTACTGCTTTAGAATACATGATAACCACATGTTTACATCTTTGTTACCCAAGCATTTTGTATATATCCTTCTTTGTAATTGTTTTACATAAGCTATCTGAAAAATGATGTCTACTTTAAAGAAAAATTTTAATCATAGTAAATATTTCATATTATTACCTAATCAAAGGGATTTTGTTGTTTTATTACATATTAAATATTTGCGTCTATTTTGAACTGCCGGTCAATAGACTGCGATCTATTAGACCGCCGGTCAATAGTCTTCGATCTATTGGACCGACGGTCAATAGACTGCGATCTATTGACCGCCGGTCAATAGACTGCGATCTATTGGACCGGCAACGTATTTCAGAACGCTGGTATGTTAATGTTACATCCTTTCGATAGTTCTCATGGAATGTATATTCCTTTACATAGACGCTGTTTTTAGTACTTGGTGAAACCAAATTCAATGTTATCAAAATGGAGTATCAAATAATCAATAGTTTTAAAGCCTGATATAAGGTAAAAGACTACATGTATTTAAAATCTAATAGGTTGAAGATTCCCCCTTCTTTGTGTAAACTATTAAATTGAGATGTTGTAATGCATGCAACAGGTTTTGTGCATGTAAAAGATGAAAAAAAATCTTAGTATATTGCATAATGGCACGAAAATCATTGCAATATGGAAATTGTAAACCCCGAAAACTAAAAAAGGAATTAGGTAATAAAACAATTATTTAACGCTTGAACAGTCAATAGACCAGAATTTTTTCCCTTGGTGCAGGGAACAGCTCAGTATGATCTATTGCCCTCGGCCGTTGGCCTCGGGCAATAGATCATACTGAACTGTTCCCTGCACCTCGGGAAAAATATTCTGGTCTATTGACTGCTAAAGCATTAAATAATTGTATATTGTTATATTCAGTAGTATATTCTCACTATATAACTCTATATAGACAAATAGTCAATAACTGTAATATTAGCTCGTCCGAAAAATATTGACCGGTCAATATTTTTTTGATATTGACTGGCTAGGAATAATATCTAGAGAACATTCCCTCTATTTCAAATAATCGCCTCTGATTTGTTGATTCGTAAACGATGTCGTAAATAACTCTTCGCGACTCCAAAACAAGGTGACGTCATAATAGACAGTCAGTCAAGGCAAGTAAACAACGGACGCGCAATGCGACGGTTTGCTATCATAACGGATATAAGGATTTGCGAATTACTGTGAAGTAAAATCAGGTAGAACATCTGTATTTTCATTCTTCCGGTCAGCGGAATATCAACAGTGACCGTTTGATGCTGAGGATATTTTGGAAATGAACTTTGCACAAATTTGAATTCGTGAATTCTTTGTTGAGCTGAGAAAATTACGGCGATCTGTTTTCAATTACTTTCTTAAATTTTGGTTTGTTTCTTCATATAACAAAACAAATGTTGACTGTGTTTTCGGGCAACATTGATTATATTAGCCCCCTTGGGACGAAAATATTGCCCTCCGCTTCGCGTCGGGCAATATTTCGTCCCTCGGGGGCTAATATAATCAATGTTGCCCTCAACCCCAGTCAATATTTGTATAATATACCTAGTCTAAACAGAAAACTCATTAATATATGTACATGTACTTAATATTTCAATGTCTATTAAATATGTATTTTGCATTGATCTCTGGACTGAAGACTCTGCTTTTTAAAACCAGTTAATACTGGTAATGCATGTAAAAGTTTAATCTGAAACAAAAACGTTGTTTCATTCTATGTATCTAAGGGTGTGCCTCTCTCTGGCTCTCACCTGAACTTTTGAGGAAGATCCGTGAACCTCCTCCTCATCCTCACCAAAATCCACATCAAACTTCCCCAACTTGCGCTCTGGCAAAGAAAAAAATAAATCAGTGAAACATTTTAGGCATGTTGTTGATTCATAATCTTCATTTCATGCTTTGTTTAAATAATTTTCAGATTATGGTACAAAAGGATTTTGCTCATCAACAAAATTTTGCATTTTGTTAACGTCTCATACAAACCTTTAATGAACCCTGGTATAATTTTCAGTTCCACCATCTGGGATGAACTGTTAAACCCAATGATTTCTGCCTCCTGTGGTATACAAACAGAGTCATTTACATGTAGATTGGTGTCATTCTTACATTACAAATGTACATAGTCAATCATATAAACACTATAGGGAAGAAACATGTTCAAGTCCTGGCTGTGCAAGTTTTACATGGCTATCATTCAGGGAATCAAAGAATCACATGGTCTTCAATATAACCCAAAGTAAATTAAATCAAAATGGAAGACATACATGGTATGTATGTGCAAGTGTAGAGAGGGGACAGATCATACCTTGTAGTCTCCAACTTCTGGGGTGTAATCGTCAGACATTTCTAGAATCTATGATTCAAAACAAAAATATGTATGTCACAGTTTTAATCTGACAAAAAATGGAACAAACATTTTTTTTAAAGACATATTTTAAATTGCTTGAAGGGCTGAAAAATTTTTTCTTCTCATTCTAGATTTGAAGAAAGTAAGGTTTACTAGTAATTTTGTTTCCCCTCATGAAATGTTTGACACAGTAAACATGATAAATCAAACAAATTTTAATGAAATTTTTTTCCTTTCAAAAAACAAATACGGTTAGTCATACACTGGTCGAATCTAGAACATGTACCTTGAATGCTATCTTGTCTCCAGGATTGGGGTCTCCCTGCAGCAATGGAAATTTCTGGTAGTCTCTGCGTACTGGGATGGCAATGTTGGGTATCCCTGATAGATTACTCTCAGCCATGTCCATTGACGTAAAAATTTGATCATCTACTCCATTACTTTGGCTTGTGTTCTAAAAATGAGAAAAAGGATCTAATGTTATATCATCCTGCTCAAAGTGCAGCTACACAACACATGAATGATGATTACTGGGGCAAAAGTTTAAAAAACAAACTTCCTACACAAAAAATATCCGAGAATATCTCTTTCAATTTTAAGAATATGTTTCTCTTTTGCCATAAAATCTGATGATACATGATGTTAGTGATAAGATTTTCACAAAACTGCATGCAGATAAAGGTCTTGCACAAATGATCGAACCTGTAAAATGAAGGACCTGTTGCTGAGCCTGGTGGACAGTTGCTCATCTTTGCTCAGTTCTCTAAAATTATTGCTCTTTATCTGTCGACTTCTTGGTCTTGAGAACACTGTCACTCCATTCGCTAAGACTGACTGTGTCAAATTTGGTTTCTCCAATGAAAAAGAACTCTGTCCATTATATGTAAAATCACCAGCCCCTGCAGACTGGTCCTGATCAGCCTGGTACACGGGAGTGCTGGTTCTGTGAGTCTGTCTGTCTGTGAAGTCCTGTTGTATCCTTTTGGAGTCTGTCACAGAGTTTCTTTCTTCCTCCTCGTTATCTGAAGAGAACTTGATGTGCAAATTGTTGGATGTGTCTGCATATTGCCTGAGAGGCCGCACACTTACCGGTTTGTGACTAACACTCACAGGAGTAACAATCTCTTCTTTACGATTTTTACGCTTTCTGGTCCTTTTCCTTTTGCGGGTCACACTTTCCTGCTCTTCTTCTGCCTTTTTGGCAGATCCATCTTTTTCACTGGGCACAACATCTTGTTTTTCTTTTGACAATTTTCTTTTCTTTATCTCCAAATTATCATCTTCCGCTGATCTCCATGTGTCCATTTCTTCATGTTCTTTCTCCAGACTAAACTTTGGTGTCGGTTCCTCTTTGTTTTTCTTCTTCTTTTTTTTGGGTACAATTCTTTCTTCAGCATCATTATTCTCACACACTTTTGGATCTACTAACCTACAAAAAATATTGAATTTTAAACATTTAATAGTGTTACAGCTATAAGAAGGGTTGTCTGTTTTAAAGAAGGTTAATATGCAATTTGTTCTATAAATTTAAATTTTTTACCATTAAGTGAATGGTGTCAGACTATTTGCTTTTAAAAATGATTATGAAATTAACAAAAGATCTTGTGTTGAAAGTGTAATGGGATAAGTGAAATAATGATGGACAAGACCAGGATTTGAAACTCGGGGCCCCCTGAATCTCAATTCAAGTGCTCTACCAACTGAGCTGAAGTATTCAAACCCATCTAACCATCACATTTCCCCCTTAACGAGGCCGGGTCTAATTTGTTCTGCCCTAGATTTTTGAATGAAATTTTTTACATGAATTTCTTCTGATATATTTATTATTTTAAGATAAAAAAATAAGACATTTACCACATGGTTTGTTTAAGGGGTCATCTCAAAGTTTGTTAATTTTTAACATAGGACCCTATGGGATTTTGCTTAAAATGTATCAATTTTGCACATTTTTTTTTAAACTTCTGCCCTAGGGATTTCTTTTTCTGTTCTACATATCAAAGTTATTCCTAAAAGGCTTCAAATGGTCAAATAAAAAAACCCTTTTACCTCCTGGTTTGTTCCAGGGGTCTTATCAAAGTTGTTTTTTGTATGCCGAATTTCCCAGATTTGTCAGATAATGGCTATATTTTATTTGACAAAGGCGGAAATGGTGATCTTTATAGTATTATTAAAACATTCAGACATATCTAAGTAATAAATAAATATATAACATCACATATTAAGGGTCATCAATATAAAATACATGGTTACTGTCTTGAAATATACAGTGAATTTAACTATATTTAGGCGGCCGGGTTAAGAAAACGTGACAGAGGGCTAGGCTTGCTGAACCCTCTTCACGTTTTCGATACGATCCCAAATATAGCTTATACTTTGAGACATTTATGTTTATTCCACAATATAATATCAATTTTACGCATCAAACGAGCTATTTTCAACAAATTTCACTGAATATCTGCAGTTGAAACTATCACGCCGTGGCGTCAACCAAGCAAAAAGATGATGTCACAATACAAATGAAACGCTACGCGAAAGTGTGCGTACTCATTCTGTACTCGGCATCGTTAAATGATCTTCACCCTCGACAACCACCAAAGGTTTGATCTTTTCCTGGCAGAAATTGACCTATTAGTTCCAGGGTTGGTCACAGCAATGTAACAGGATGAAGAAATGATGGACCAGCCTGGGAAATGAACTTGGGCCTCTAAATCTATAGTCAGGTGCTTTACCAACTGTGCTGTCTGTTGCTGGTATTAGAACCAGTCTGACTGCCACAGAAAGCACTGCAGTATGAGATTTTTATAAATCATTTTTATCCATTCCTATAGCGTAACAACAAAAATCAAATTACAGTCAAACTTTGTTATCTGGAACTAGATCAATCTAATTAAAATGGGATTGTTTAAAAACTTTGAGATATCTGAGTATTCAAGGGTGAAATACTTAAAATGCAAGTGGTTGGGACTTACCAATCACTTAGACATATCCCCTGCATTCGAGATATCAGTGTTCGAGATATCAAAGTTCAACTGTATTCAATTTGAGAAAAATATATAATAAATTTCACCTTAAAATTTTTCATTTTTAAATGAAAATTTGATGTCTTTAATATGCGTTTAACTTTGTAAGTTTGTTTATTGCTTTAAAATGTGGACTTGCTACCTTTGTTTGTGAATCAACTTGTAGTGTACAGTGGTAACTGAGAAAGCATAATATGTATTATCAGGAAGTGTATAGGTCCCATATATTACAGTTTTATCGATCAAAGTAAGTATATATTACCGATTAGAACTATAGGCCACCTCATTCAGGTACAATTGCACAACGTCATCTTCACGAAATATACAGGATTTCTCCCATTCTGGGACTTTACAGCCATTAATGTGAATTGTCAATGATCCATCAGTCTTTGGAATAAATTTTCGTTTTATGTAATCTAAGAATTCTTTCACTCTTGGGTATTTTTCGGTTTTCACTAAAACCCAAGAACTTTCTAAAGGAAGATTATTAAATAGAAGTTTAACCCGGACAGGTGCGACTCCTTCCATGGGCGCAGACATCTTAACTCCTTTTTAAATCTTCATCACAAAAGATTTAGATGAGCCCGAACTAACATGATTCGACTGTATCGAAAAATGCTGATGAAATACTCCTCTCATAGATGAAAGATTAAACAATGAATACATTCTAAAAGTTGATTTTTTTTAATAGCTATGTATATATTCTTAAAATAAGTATTTAATTCAATTATAGATCGGGATCGAGCTTCATTTTATTTTGATCATTTGAAGGAAAACACGTTTTTATGGGGGTATTTATTTATTATGAATTAATCACAATGAAATTATGTAAAACACACGAGACTGGCAAGTAGCGGAAGGTAATTATCATTCTAATATTTTTATTCTTAAAATTTAATTATGTGACAGGTGCATTTCAAATACACCTAGTTATAAAAGCCTGTGTGTCACGGGGTTGTGAAATATTGACATATTTTTTGAAAATAAAACATATTTTTAACGATCATAAAAAATATTACAGGATGTCTGCTGAAATCTCAGAGAAATTTGACCTGAAAACTTTGTTTCATCAATACAGGCGGGTAATTGCATTTTTTCATCTTTTCCTGACACATTACTTTGGATCATATTAAATTAGGTCAACTTTATACATATAGTTTAAATGAATGAAAACTCTACTGAAATAAACTGTCATTGAGCATATTGTTTTATTTTAAAAAAATATATTTGTTTTTTTTTTTATTTTAAGGGATCACACAAGGACTACGATCTGTTTCTCAATATTTTGTCTGACCTGCAAACAAAGGTTTTTCTTGTTTTTCATTTTATGATTGATATTTCTGTAGTTTTCACTATAAAAATATTCTCTAAAATGCATATTTTCTTTTTGTTTGTAGTCAGAAGATCTACGAGTTTACTTGAGAACTATCAAAGATAATGTCACAGAACTTTCCAGGGAATTTGAGGATTTGGTAGCGGTACTCTTGGTTCGTATCCAGTTATGTTCAGTGAAAATTATTCAAAATTTGTATTCATCTAAGTCATTAAACATAAGTTTACTGTAATTAATGATTTTTTATCACAGAATTAAAAGGCAGCTATAAAGTATTATGATTAAACAAGGACAAGTCTAAAGGGTAAACATAACACATGGCGAATCTATAAGATTATCAGGACACAGAACATACCTTAAAAATTAATAATTCCCTGCTTAACACATTAATTTTGTCAGAAATTGGACTGGGCCAGCAGAGATGTTTGTGTGGTCAGGGAGTACCAGTCCTTACTCCTGGGCCTGGTCTGTGCTCACACCTACTACCTGAGAGCCAGTCTACGCATGCTGGTCAAGTACTTCTCACCGCCTATTGTCAGTAAGTCGTAGACCCATTGCTGGTAAAGTAATTTTCTTTGCTCATTGTCAGTAAGCCTTTGACTCAGTATATACCGTAAGTACCGGTTAAATACTTCATTATATCCATTATAAGTAGGTCATTAACCTGTTGCTGGTCAATTACTGTGAAATCATTAGATTTCGTGGTGGCTCAATTTTTGTCGAATTCGTGGGTATCTTTAAACCACGAATTAACATCCTCAACAAATTAATAAATTAAGGTTATAAAGTCATATTCCTTTTGTAGGTATAAGAAAATACACGAAAATACATCCCCATGAACCTATAAAATTTCAGCAATCCACGAAAATTGGAATTTTAATGATTCCCCAGTATTTCTTTCTGTCCATTGTTAGTAATTCATAGGCTTATTGCTGGTCAATCACTTCTCTCCTTTATTAGTTATTCAGTGAGACAATGTGACTTGTCACTAGTCAAGTACTTTCTTTTATCTCATTTTTTTTTTATTAAAACAGTGAGACAACATATCAATGGTCAAATGCAGTCAGTCAGTCAATTCAGGGCATAATATGGCTTGCATGGGGGTCCTTTAAAAGTACCCATTCCCAATTGAAAGTGACTGTTTTTTCTAAAAATCTGATTGAAAAATTACCAAAATGATTGTGTCATATTGTGTTATAAAAGAAAGAATGCTGAATTTGAAACTATGTTGAGTGAGACATTCCAATATATGTCAATTAAAATATCTAAGTGTTCTGTTAAGTGTGGTTTATTATGGTAAAAACATTAATTTAATGATTATTCATGAAATATACAAGTGAAAACCAAGAAAACTGTATAGAATTTTTGTTGTTCTTTTTTGCATTGAGGTATATTTGTTTAAATATTTTCCCTAAAAAGCAATTTTTCGAGGAAAAATTTCCAATTGTAAGGGCACAGGATCCTGTACCAAGAAGTGTCAATTAAGCCCTGGTTATACAAGTGACACGGTTGTTAGCTATGCATATGTACTCCATCTCTTCCAATATCTGTAAGTCCTTAAACATTAGATGTCTTAGTGTTGGTCCTATATTTCACTCAGTCAGTTGTCAGTACATGTACCTGCATGTATGCATGAGATTTATAATAATTTGAAATATGACTACCAGATAATTGCACCCTTGCTCTGTTTTGTAATTTAAGAAAGCGATACAGAAGAAGTGAGTGATGAAATCAGACAAAGACAGGAGGCCGTCTTTCTGAATGTTCACATGGTGCTGAAAGCCATCTTGGATTCTGTCCCAATGTAAGGAAATTATTTAGATTTATTGCCTTTCTGAATATAAAAGCTTTGAAATGCCTTAAGTTTTGTTTGGAATGCAATTTGGACCTTTAAAGACTAACCAAAGATTAATGAGGTTTTCCATGTGAAATCTTAACGGCCAAATGATCAAATGTGAAAGGACTATACTCAATAAGGTCCTATTTCTGCCCCCAGTTTTCAAAAATATTTAAAGACATCATATCATACAGATTTAATAGATTATGAAATGAAATATGCTAGTGAAGGATTGCCAAAATCTAGAATTTTTTGCACATGGTTTGTTCTTCATGCGTCTGTGGCGTCATGTAATTTGACAATTTCTCACCATTTCTTCATGTTTACCAATAGGAAGTATAGAGCACAACCATTTTCACATATATTATTGTTCATATTATTTTGCATATCATATTTGAAAATGGTGTAGGAGCAAGCATGTGCTTGATATTTCCTGTTTAAAAAAACTGATAGGAAATACCCGGTACCTCATAAATACTAGTATATTAAATAAGATAATCATCAATGCATCATATTTCTATTATGACATCAATCAGACAATTTATCTTGTCATATACTTGAATTATATATTGTTTAGTCTTTCTTCATGCAAATTCCTTAGCATAATTCATAACTTTGAATTTTGGGGCATAAATCACTTAATGCTGAATGTAGCCATTTCATTCTGAGATCACATGACTGTAGGCGTTTAAAGCATTTTAAAGAATTTAGTCTATTACTTATATTTTTTTAGAGAGAGAGAACAACAAAATAGATCAATTCAAATATTGAGTTATGGTATTTGTTTCAGCACTAATTACAACCATACAAAAAAGGCAGGTTTGCAGCGATAAATTTTACAATGATGAGGCTCTCGCGAAATTTTCTCGCTCATGAATAAGATGGTTTAAAGTACTTCATCTGAGCACTTATTGTACATAGATATACCTTAGATGATGTTAAGTCCATTTTAAAAATGCATACTGGTATGTTGTTTACTTTTACAATAATTTTTTTAGGTCATCGACCATCTTAATGCCATTGTTGCATGATTTATTTCCGTACATTGGGAAGCCTGTGTTTGTACAGGAGTGCTTTGTTAGGAACCTGCTACAAATCACCAGCTATCTTCCCAATGGCAGGCAGAAAATCCTAGAGCTAATTACCGACAGAATGCTGAAATTGGACGTAAGTACTCTTTTTAATGGTTCAAAAATTCAAATGTCATTGAAAATTTATGCGTTAATTTCATAAGAAAAATAAATTAGTTAACTGAGAATACAGTATTTTCCATCAGTACATGTATATGAGAGAGAGACAGAGAGACCCACAGGCTTGGTTGAATAAACTGGTCTTGGGTAGTGAAAAAGTGGTTATTTTTGTGTGGGGGAAATTTACATTAGTTAAATGGTAAGCTTAAAAATCACGGAAAATACCACAGCGCATATGGTAAAAAAATTAAAACTTTAGAGTAGCAAATCACTAATCTGTGTATTTATTACCTAAGTGTATTATTTGACTATAGAAAACGCATACTTAACCAACAACGTCAGTAACCACTTAGAGTATATGGTCTCTCACTGGTGTATATTTGTACGGAGATAATGGTATGAGGAATGCATGGTGTTGGATGTTGAGAAAAATCTATTTTTATGAAAAAAGAATTGATTTGTAGTTTATTGTCTTATTAAATTGCATTAAAGTTTTAAACTTTTGTATAAGAGCATGTATCATATACTGTCCTATACCTATATGTACCAACTTTCTGAGGTTCTTCCCTCATGTAAAAATTGCCACCTGAATTATTCCAGGTCCGTGCACCAAGACAGAACATCCAGGAGAGCGAGGGTGATGAAGAAGACATGGAGGAGGACATTGTGTTTGATATTGTAAGTGTGAGAGTCAAAGTTCAAGGACATTGTGTTTGATATCACAAGTGTGAGGGTCAAAGTTCAAAGACATTGTGTTTGATATCATAAGTGTGAGGGTCAAAGTTCAAAGACATTGTGAAAGTTTTTAACTAATTATCATGATTTGAAAGATCTTTGATTAAAAGTTTCATGTGTATGTGTGATTTCTAACAATATCAGGATATAGAGCAAGACTTGACAAGAGATTTGGATAACAGAGATGGCAGTACATATGACAAGAAGTGCTCAGATAAGCCCATGACCCACAGGGAAGCTAACATCCTGGACGTCTGCATGCAGTTGACCTTGACCTACATTTCAAATGTCTGTTACTCAAAAGGTAAGTGAATATGAATCATTTTGTTGGTGTTGATGCTACTGTGTGATAAATGTAAGAAGACCTTTTGTATTTTTATAATACTCAAGGACAACAAAATCAGATTGTTGTCAACGTAATTATTATGAAGTTGTCTTGATTTCTAAATGATAAAAGCTGTTAGGCATGTACCAGTGTTTTAATTTATCACAGGAGTTTCATATGCAGGGTGTGATAGAAGATAAGATTTATTGTCTCAATCTTTGCATTTTGCTTTATATTTTATAAAATGGCACTGCCTGTGTATACATGAGAGTGTAGGTGGTATTGTTTACCTGACAGGTGAGTGTGACTGGGAGGCCACCAAGAAGTTGTACCGTGAGATGCTGCTGGTGTTTGACCGACTCATCCTCCCCACGCACGCCTCCTGTCATGTCCAGTTCATCCTGTTCTATCTCTGTAGCACCAAAACTGTGAGTAAAAGCAGCGCAAGTCTTACACACATTACACACTCATACTAGCGGCTCAAGTCTTACACAATACACACTCATACTAGCAGCTCAAGTCTTACACAATACACACTCATTTCTTGGCTGTTAATTTCTTTCATTTATTCTCCATTCAGTTTACTCCATTTCTCTATAAAAGTCTAATGTACCATTCTAATTGTTTACCTCATTACCTGTATGTTATAGTTTAGTGAATTATTTCTGTTAGATAAAGCGTTATACCTCTTTAATTTCAGCCAATCTGTGAGGGTTTTATTGACTACCTGTGGAAGAAGGTCCAGAACCCTAACACAGAGAGTGTGTTCAGACAGGCGGCGGTGGGCTACATCGGCAGTCTGTTGGCCCGGGCCATGTTTGTACCCGTCAGGTACAACTACACACAGTCCTCACATGTTCTACTCTAGTGATAAAGTAGTCCTATGTTACTTTAAATGAATCACTACACAACAAAAATGCCATGATACTGTACAGGGAAATATTTGCCCGTTTTATTTTCACTTCTTTTGCACTCGTTGTCAGCGTACGAATTTAGGATTGGGCAAATTCCAATGTCTCAAATT
Source organism: Magallana gigas (assembly GCF_963853765.1). Classification (NCBI taxonomy): domain Eukaryota; kingdom Metazoa; phylum Mollusca; class Bivalvia; order Ostreida; family Ostreidae; genus Magallana; species Magallana gigas. The sequence continues at coordinate 2,875,293 of NC_088859.1, read as the reverse complement.
ATCTCTCTTTAAATACAACTGTGTCTGAGCAAATTTAAGACAGGGCAAAACTGTTTGCAAGTGAAGAAGGGCGAAAACAACTAATATACAGTTAATCAAATTCATATGATCTCCAATTTGTAGTACATGTATCATATTTCTTTCAAATTCAGACATTCATGCATCAAATAAATTTTATACTTATTTTAGCATGATGCCCAATAGATTAATAAATGATAAAGAGATTAAATGTTCACTGTTATGTATTTCATGTTTTCCCAGCACTGTGACGGCGTGCCTGGACCTGATGTGTCAGTGGGTACATCTGTACTTGGACAGCACTAGTGAGGATGTGGTTAACGCTGACGTCAACCATCACGGCCCGTTCTACTGTGTCTGTCAGGCCGTCTTCTACGTCTTTGTCTTCAGAAGCAAGGAAATCTTTGAAACAAAGAAAGGTCCATATTTTACAGTGCCTTTTTTCTGTATAAATTTTGGTAGCATTGCAATAGTATTGATATTTTTTAAAATCCTGATGAGATACATTCAATAATCAATGTACAATAGCAAAGTTATTTGAAAGTGAATTAAATGGGTTTGTCAGCTACACTGTTTAGTATTTACATTGTATGTTTTGTTGCAGGCCACAAATGGGCGGAGAGCCTGAACTTCCAGAGAATTGTTACCAGTCGCTTGAACCCCTTGCGCATATGTCTACCTGTGATTGTCAAAACTTTCTCCTCCATCACAAGGTATTTTAAAAGTCTGGCAGTAACTCTTTTAAGGTTCCTCACTACACCCCATCTTCCCAAGTCAAGAGTTTCTTATGCGGTCCGCTCTACATGAACCCTTGATCGAATAGGCAGAGTTTGACGGGGTTAGAAACCTCTCACGCTGGTTTGTGTCATACAAATTTGCATGATTCAATAAGAAACATTTCAATAATGATGTTAATTGTGCATTGATCAATGTTGAACCATTGACAAATAAATTTGAGATGGATTAGTAAGTATTCGACTTACTGCTATTTAGTCTGAATGAATCCATCTTTTCTACAAATTTGATTTTGTTCATGGGAACAATCATATTGCTATATTGTTTCTGTTTATAACGCATTCTTTGATTGGTCAGAACAAGAGGTCACAAAAGTACAAAAATGAGTACATTCACTAGATGGCATAATCGTTAACCCACATATGTATTGTGTTTTCAGTCAAGGGTTTATGTAGAGCGGAGCGGATCAGAAACCCTTGGCTTGGGAAGATGCACTACACCTATGAAATATTTTCTCAAATTGGCAGAAAATGCATTGACTGAATTGATTTGGATTTACTTTGGTGATTGAAATTGTGAGATATTCTTGCATTACAATCTACGTGTACAGTGATAGTTTTTGTGTTACTTTTCTTTCAGAATGCATCAGCTGGCTTTCTGTGACACGATTATTGAGCGTAACAAGCGCTGTATTTTACCGGTGACCAGCAATGGCTTAGGATCATCCTCTGTTGTAACCACTCTAGATTCATACTTTCCTTTTGATCCTTACCTTTTAAATAGGTAATGTTTAACCTACAGGTAGTATCATAACTTTGAACGAAATATCGGGTTTTAAAGTGCTATAACTCCGATTCATGTAGAATATATCATAATTTTTAAATGTCCTGATTTTGCTTGTAGGTCTGGGCACTTTATCATTCCCTTGTATCGAGAGTATCAGGGCTGTATTGAAGAAGACCAAGAGCTTTCAAATGTAAGATAGTTGTGTCTAAAGCTTTATTTACATCCCTCAGTGATAATTTGATGTACGGTACATATAAATAATGGCTTCATTGCATTTACATGTACATTTTAATATATACTTAAATGACTAATTCACTATCCCAATACAGGATGAAGATGATTTTCTCCCTGATGAATCACCTTCCACTGTGGAACCCCAGAGTGTGTCCCTCGGTAAAACACCAACAGACTTTCTACACTATGGTATTTCTCCAGGCTTCAAGCATGTCCAAGACATCACTTGAACGTTTTACTATATGGACTCTGGTACCACTCTGTGCAATGCTCTGTGTCATAGAACGACATAGATTTAACAACTTTCTTGTTAGTGAGTTGCTGTTTGTCGAGTCAGCTGGTTTTAAGTGTTACTGTGTGTAACATGTCTTTTTAGGGTTGTTGTAGAATGTTTGACTGTACACCAACATTGAATTCATGCAAATTCACATGGTTGATACATGTATGTATGTTATGAAACAGAGATTTACAGCATCTTTTTTCAAAATAATGTTGTATTTGGATACTTGAAAAATATATTTTTTCTACAATTCACTGTTCCTTAAGATCAAAGATGAGGGGCAAGTTTTTCTGGTGTTTTACTTTTTTGTCAAACATAAACTCATTGTAACATTTTACCACATTATACAACAAAAATACTTCATGAAGAGTGATTTTGAAGGTCAAGGGCAATGGTGAAATTAGGTCACTGTGTAAGCTCACCCTCAAATCCATCTTGCTGTATTATAAATAAACACATTTGTTTTAGTGATGCCACATTTGATATAGTTTATCGAACAGATTACTTGTTATTACCTTTGTGTAATTGAACAGAATTTGCTGTTTTTGTGTGATATTTAATGTATATCAGGTAATTATTTGTATGGACTATTCAAGTTTCTTGAAAGCATTCTATTTAACTGCTGGTCAATAGCTTGAATATTACAGAGATTTCAGAAAACAAACATTTTTAAATTAAAAGTTATATCACAAAAATGAAACTGTAATAAAGAGAAGAAATGCATATGTAGCTCAAGTTATTTATTTCTTGTGTAAAACAGTACTATTAATTCATATTGGTATATATTGTAGTACAAGTACTCTAAATAGTTTTGGAAGGCTACTATTTAATACAAATGTAGGTTCAGACCTATGATCCCTGGTTGACCAAATTGTTTACCCTATTGAGCAATTCAGCAAGCTATTGAAAACGTATTGGATTCTGTAATTCGCTGTAATGTTTTGATTTCCCTTCTTCTAAGAGTGTTTATGATCTGGCCCAGTGGCACTCAAGTCCATTAAGATTTACAGATACAAGAGCAGACAATGGTTGAACAGAAGCTCACCTGAGCTTACAAGTAGATGAGTATCTGGTAAATAATAACATACAAAAACTGTGCATATGTGACGGTCAACTAGCTGTTAGAGCACCGGCTAGAGATTCAGGTGGCCTGGGTTTGAATCCCTGTCTGGTCCGTCGTTATTTTTCTTATTCTGTTGCAGAATAAAAAAAAAAAAGTTCTATTCGTGAAGATAGAATCTCTCTTGAAATGTGATTATAGATACATTGTTGCTCCTCTTTAAATAACAACATGTTTGACAAATACCATATCACAAACTGAAAAAGATCTCACCAATATATCTGTACAAACAATGAAAAGGGGGAGGTTTTTGAGGGTTCAACATATGACCACAAGTGGAGAATCAGTGTTCATCCACCTTGGTGGAAAATTTACCTGGTAAATGAAATAAAAATTTGCTGATGAAGACTTGAAAAGAATTAAACTGAAGGTGGGATCTTAAAGGGGCATGGTCATGATTTTGGTCAAAAATTATTTTTCTAGTTTTAATATTTACAATGCTTCAGAAAGGCATTTTTGATAGGCAACCGGAATTTAAGTGTCATTTGTTGAGTAATAAGCGAGTTACAGAGCTTGAAATCCTTCGCTATGTAAACAAAGCATGTTTACATTTTGAATGTTGAAGTAAAAATTCCAGTTTAAAACCTAAAACGAATGTGTTAAACGTTAGGAATTGCTTATTTATGCTTAAAATTAGTAAAAAGGTAGACAAATAAGCTGGAAAAAGATTTTTTATATGTGTATTGAACCTTTGTAAACAAAAACAGGGCACGAGCCTTGTTTACATGACAGAGAATTGTGAGCCCTGTATCTTGCTTATAACTCTACAAATGACTATCAAATTTTATTTGATCATTAGAAATGCATTTCTAAAGCATTGTAAATACTAAAAACATAAAAATAGAATTTGACCAAAATCATGACCATGCCCCTTTAATGAAGAATCATTTAAAAAGGAATACAAATTTGTGTAAGTTTCTAGTATAACATTAGCTGATGAAGTAAGGAAGTATATCCAAGATGGCGTCCTCTCATGTTATTTTTCCTTCTAGGTACCCACTTTTTTTTCAATTTTTTTTTTTTACACAAGCCCGTGGTTTATCCACCATTAATATTCCCACTAAAAAGTTGATATGATCTTTTAGGTCGATTGCATAGTGAAATCAGCATGATAATCTATGGGTACAAGTATTAAGATTTCCTTTTTTTGGAGAATGAATAACTTGCACAGATGTATGAGATAATTTATTAAAACAATTTCATGATTTCAAAATAATAAAAAAGATGAAACCATCTAAACAAAAACAAAAAAATGCCTAGAGGTTCACAGTAATGAGGGTTTGATCAGATCAAATACAACTGGAGAGACATGAATAAAGTAAGAGTACATGTAAGTAAATCCCATACAACTTTACAAAAATAGCTGTTCTTTGACACACAATGTTAGATGTAATTCTAATATTCTATAACTAAATGCATTTGTTCTTTCGCCATTAACTGATTATTTTACAGTTTATGCAAATTACATAACAATTATGGTTCACAGTGATGTCACAAATACCAGTACTGGTACCTTTAATGGAACATGCATGGATTTGTTTCTCTCTAAAGGACAAAATATGCTTAGATTGAGGATGTGGTGTCTCTAGATGTGCTCAATGAAGTAGGTAAGTTTTTGACTGGTATTAGTACAGGTACATGCATTGGTACAGGTACATGGCAAGAAAAACAAAAAGATCTACCAGGTGAAATAAATCTTCCATGTACAGGCCGAACTCACACACTCAGGAATTGTTCATTTACCAATCAGAATAACAAATGCTAGTATTGAGGGCAGCATTTGGATTTGGAACACTTAATATACAAATTCATTGAACATGTACTATTCATGTACATGTTAAATAATGATTATAGTATTAATAAATTGCAAACATAATTGTACAATAACACTCGAAATAACAGCTTGACATCATTACGATACAGAATTAGAGTTATCCAATGTTTACAGTCATGATAATCATTTATATCAAGAGACCAGTGTTTCTCAATCACTCTCTGGCAGTACACGTATCACATGATCAGTTGAGCAGGTGCCCTTTAAGCCATGAGACAAGGTGCTCGTTTCACCCATCGGAGACTGGGCCCCTCGCTCTCTTGGACTGGCCCCCTCTATTTGCTAGTGAAGTAAACCTCCTTGGTCAGCATGGAGGTGACACATGGGATCTGTTTCTTCTCGTTCATGTCGGAGTGGGAGGTGTTAGACTGGAACTTGTTGGCGACGATTTGATTGACACGTGTCATCATGGTCAGGAGGTCCACTGTCTGGCCATGCTTCATCAGGACCTCAGACAGCGCCTGGACGAACCAGGAGCCATTGGTCGAGTTCCTCCAGGAGTAGTAACCTAGGCAACAGAAACAGACCTGTGTTAACAGGATAGTCATTGACCAAAAATTATGGGATGTCTTGTGTTTCTTACTAACGTTTTCATACATATTCGTATGAAATGAAATTATTTCTCTGAAAGTTGCATCTATACACCCATAAACATGAATTACTAGTACATAAGCATGGAATAACTACATGTATTAAAGATCAAGAATTTTACAAGACTACACAAAATCAAAATCATTCTAAAGCAAGTTATTTCTCTTATGTAAATGCAGCTGAAAAGGCTTTATAAAAAATCTCTCAAACAAGATGATATTTCAATAATGAAGCTTATCAGGTACAGCAATCAATTTTAATACAAGACTACATTTGATTAAGTTTACATTGATTTCAACTAAATAAAAGAAGCTCCTGTTAAAAAAAATTAATGTCTTCTTTATTAGTTTTAAATACCTTGACTGATTAAACCTCACAGGGACAATCATCTACAGAAAACATTTAAACTAGTCTCATCCTGTTGGCCAAGATCATATTACAATATTTAAGTTGATAGTTTTAAGAATGAAAAAAAAATCCACTGATGATAATGAAAAACCAACTATTGTGTGTTATAGACCTTACATGGTAGTGTTATTCTTCACTTTCAAAAAAGTAGGTCAATGACCTACTTTTTGAGTTAATGGCCATTGAATATGTTTTGAAAATTTGAGAAAAATCCATAAAAATTTTAGACTATGATTGAGATTTTCTTAATTGTGAAAATAATACAAATTGCTTAACTCTTTAACAAATGAAATACAGTTTATGAATGGTAGTGACATTAAATAGATACAAAGCATTAAGTTTTCATTCACAATTTTTATAGATATTCTAGTCCGAATTTCCTCTACCAGTTTTCCAATTACTACCAATTTTTGATCCAATATAACAAAAAACTGAATGATGATAATGCTAAAACATTTATAGTATTAAACGAAGTATATTGACTTTTCTCTGCTGGCATAAAGTTTATATGAGGTAAATGATCAAAATTTTGAGATATGGTGTCTTTTATCATTTTTTAGCATTTTTCAATATTTTTGTAGTGTGTGCCATGCGATTATCTAAACGAAAAAGCAAGATAAAACCAACAAAAAATAGGCAAAATTATGTTGAATAACAAATAAAATCTTAACTTTAAATATTATAGTACTGCCAAAAATATTTCAGTGGAAAACAAAATCTGACAAATTTAGTCCGAATTTCCTCTGTTTCGCTAAAAGTCAAACTTTGTGAGAGCCTAATTCCATAATTTAATAAAAATATCGATTGTTATGTCAATGATAATTCATTTCATAAATACTTTTTGTATTTAAAACAAATTTTACTCATGAAATTGAACTTTTTAACAATCGGGATTTGAGAACTCAAACCCTGAGTAAACAAGTTCCTTAAAGAGGAAATCAGAGATGCGATTGGCAGAGAAAGAAAACGGAATAAATTAAGTCTGCATTGATAAATAAAATAACTATTTTGACTGTCAAATCTGCAAAAACCTGCACTTCTACAAAAAATTCACATCCCTGGGAAATGTTATCATCCCTTTGAATCTCATATTTTGAATCACACAATTTAAAATCCCTTAAAGTGTGTCAAATAAGGCAATTGAAAAGAAGAACTTTACATATTAAATACACAGTACTGGTAAGTGTCTATGACATAATGAAACCAATGTGTTCTATTAAAGCCCTCACCTGGAACAACTGAATAAGCAATCAGGAAGTCGGCCTCTGACGGGATCTTCTGGAGAGAAAACTGAGGCTCTACGTCCATGAAGCCTTTAGCATCTGCGACATTCATATCCACGCCGTCATCAAACTTTGTTCCACGGCAAGCCTGCATCACAAGAGAACCAATTAAAAGGCTGGCACCATTGTCAGCTTTAAGACAACATGAACTTGGTCTGAAACAATCTTTGTCAGCAAAGGTGGAATGAAAGAGGGCTAAATTATTATCAACGATCTATCATAGTGATTCATTCAAACATCTTTGCAATACACCTATGGACAAGCACTTGTGATCACCTGGATAAAGAAGATTTTGGGTTTTCCTGCCAGAGAGAGACATTTGTTGCCTTTGAAGGGCTCCATCAGGTCATTAATGGGGATCATTCTGTCTATCCCCCATATAAATCCATCCTCCCCATGGGACAGAATGGCGCAGGTGAAACAGTCGTTGTCTCTGTGGTCCAATTCGGCGGCTATAAATGAAGGATTCAAACTGTCAATTAAGTCGTAATGTCATACATATATGTCAATCAAGCACAGTTTAGGAAATGACTATTTCTTTAACATGCAACTTTGAATTTATAAAGCAATGTAACTGAAATAATGCAAGACGAGGATTTTGAATGGTAAAGATAAACATTAATCTAGATTATGGTATTAAGTAGATACAAAATGACTACCAATATATATAGATTAAGGAAAAGAGTCCCATTTGGACCCCATATATCAACATATTTAAAAGCATTTTAAGTAACTGGTTAATAATTTATTCCATTTGTATAAGAGTTGACAAATCAAATAACAGAATAAAGTCTAAAAATTGTGAAATAGCAACACACAATCTTAATCACATTCCTGAAAGGATGAATATTTCCTCAGTTTCTGACCTTTCTGTAGTGTAACTTTGATTTCCTCTGCTTTCAGGTTGTGAAAAAGATCTACATCGAAGTCGAGCTCGGACAGACGGCAGCAGAGAGCGGAGGCGTCCTGGTCCGTGCCATTCCGCTCGTTCAGCCCAGTGTTAGGGTTAAACTTCTTGTTGTTGATGATGATAGCTTTACCCCTGTTTGGATAGTCCATCTTGTACTTGTGGGAGAAGAACTCGGTCGCTGTCTGTATTGTAGTGGCAACCGGTTTACCACTGTAAATTCAGTTCATATCAATTAAAATGTATTTAAATCAAACTCTTGTAATTTTATAGAGTTTCTGACATGTATATATAATTGTATCACTTTAACTACTGTTGAAAAATGAAGAGTTATGAGAAATGTAGTTAGTAAAAATTTTCTTATCATTATTTAATTAGAACAACTTTTTAAAATGTTTCTGCTTTTGGAGAAATGGAAAGTATGATCATAATGAAATATAATGACACAGAAAGCAGAGAAGTAAATGATAAACATTCCTACACATTGTAATTTATAGATTTATTATTAACCGATCCAGACTAGTGAGGTATGAAAGATACTGGAAATGAAGAGGTTTCAAGCTGCAAGTCATTAATAATCAACAGAAGAGTTATCAATTGACAAAAAGTAAAATAAATGAATTAATACTTTGGTAACTAACTAAAAGATCTAACATGTATTCAAGAAAACATTCCATTCTTACCGCTCTTTTCTTGAAAATGAAAAAAATTCAAAGAAAATTATTCCAAGACTATAATTAATACTTTTCAGCATCAACATTGTGTTATTGTGAACGACAATATCTCTACTGACATGTTTCATGGTGTGTATTATGGTAAATATCCCAGCAGATAAATAGCCATTCATAATGCCATAGAACATTCAGACTACTAACCATATGTAGGGCACTGTACATGACAACTGGTTGTCCTGTAAAAAAATATTTTTACCTTTGTGATTTTGATTTTCCGAATGGGAAGGCATCTGTCTCTGACACAGGCTTAGCATCAGGAACATCAGTGTCTGTATTCAAGAAAAATGCTCTTTAGTCTATAGAAATATCCGAATTGATTTTAAGATAGAGGACTTATAGAAACTGAAAGTACCCAAAATTGTCATAAAAACTAAAACTGTAAAATTGAACCAACTTATATAAGATCCCTGTATTAAATTACTTTGCTAAATAATATATAACTTTAGAATATTGCTACTGTGTGGGTAATACCACAGGAGTCGGCGATTTTATCAATTTCTTGAAAATAAATGAGAAACTGGCAAAATCCTACCAGTGAGCTTCATGAGCGTAGTGAGCGAACGCTCGCGAAGCTCACTGGTAGGATTTTGCTTGTTTCTCATTTATTTACAACAAATTGATAAAATCGCCGACTCCTGTCACAGGCTGTGGCAATATGAAGTAATTCTGTAGTTGTATAGATAATGGCGTGCATAAAGAGACACAAGGCTGTACAGAAATTACTACATTGACGTTATTTATCAAATGAATAGGCCTAAATATTTATAAAACGAGATTGATTCTTCGGTTTTACCTTCAACCCACCATCAATTTTAATCGCAACATGGCAATAATTTTGAGAAATATGATTTATTTCGAATTTTCTCATTAAAACATGCAATATAATTATATCACTTGTAAGACAGTGATATACTTTAACGTTAGATATATAACACAATGTTACTACGTACTAGAAACACACTCTGGGCTCATCGCTTCTTCCATGATTCAGATCTATACGGTTAATACTGATTTGTTTTTGCTAGGATAACCTCTTCCTTTCGCTTTGTTCGTTCGACTATTCAACTTTCGGAATTACACCAGTTTCTAAAAATAGAACTGATGATAAAATGTAGACAACTCGTTCGTTAATTCTATTCGTCATCTCTTTTTTGGTACAAGTTGGATAATTTTTAAATAATAATAAAAAAAACACCCGAAAATATTTTTCATACGTCTTATGTAGATCCACATATATGGTTCAAAGCCAATGTTCCTCTTTACAAAAACTTCAAACTTCACCACCCGAAAATCACGTTTTACTACATTCAGAGACGTTTTTTTATGTCTCTGCTACATTTAACGTAACCCGCGCGCTAAGGTTCAGGAGAAAGGACTATATATGGTTTGAGCCTAAAATGGCCCCCTAAAATGAACATTGTCATTTTACTGTAATTCTTTGTTTTATTTGTACAAATATACATTTGAAGTTTTTTCATAATTTTCATTTCGATTTCAGTGCCCACAATTTAAAAATATGACATCATAAAGTTTACCTTTTCCCGCCATTTTCTCATTTTTAGCATAAAACGGCTTGTTTTAAGGCAGTTTTTCTTTAAGGAAACATTGAGCGACTGCTTGAACAAACAAAATATTTTCACCAAAGATGTATCTCTCCAATACTTATAAGTGACAAAAAGTTCGTTCTTGTTCAAAGAGTCGCTCTATATTTCCCATTCGAAAAAAGATAAGAAAAATGTCAATTTTTGATTGATTTTGATTGAATTATAAAAATAGCGTCACTTCTGACGTCATATACTGACAGTGAGTGCATATAAATCAAATAAATAAGTAAAAAGCATACTTCATGTCAACTCTTTTATAAAATAACACAACAAAGAAATGTACCTGAATCATTTTAAAAATAGCGAATTTTGGGGGCCAAATTTGACTAATATCATATATAGTTCTTTGGTATTTAAAAAAAAAAACCCAAAAAAACCAAACATAGTTATCCCTATTTTAATTTGACCTTTTCCAATTCAATTATACTAAGTACTGCAATCTGTAGAAATTCGAAATGTCTAGAGCACATAATGGACTCTATATCAAATACTCAATAGGATTAAATATTAGCAAATATAACTATTAAGGAAGTGGCCAATACATAGCTTGAATACTCACTGTATTTGTATTCATGTAAATGAATAAACATCATTAGTTTGAAAATTTTGTTTGTTTTAATTTTATCGCCTTCTCTCTTAGGTTTAGGACGTAAACGTAGAAATAACTTTAGGCGGCCTTACACCTTTATGTCAACAAGATTCGTGCCCTGTTTTTTGTTAACATTGCATGGTTTAATATAAGGAATAAGGAATCATTCTTTGAGTATTATGAGGTGATAAGTTTGGGCTTGATCAAATCCAATAAAGCCCGAAGGGCTTTATGATAGATTTTATCACGCCCCGACCGAAATTATCACCTCATAATATTCAAAGAATGATTCCTTATTACTTATATTTATATAATTTTAAGCCATCGTACGATTAAATAAGCAAACCCCGCTGGCGCCTCAATTTGGCGTCATTTGTATTATGGGTAATATAGTACAAAATCGATACGTAGTGTTATCACAGGCAAAGACACTGGAAAATGAAATATATACTGGTAAAAATTCTTTTTCAAGCTGATTTCTCTCCCTTCTAATTCATTTTAAACATAAATAAATTGATCCTAGCGTCTATCCCATTCAATTTAAGTAGTACCAAACTAGGGCTCCTGGGCCAGACTGCAGACTGCCAGCTTGTGGAATGTGTGACGTCACAGGAATGTTGAGTATTTTTAGCACAGACTTGGTCAGTCTGATACGTCACAGATACCCTATGGTATTTTTAGCTCAGGAATGCAAAATATTTCATAGACTGATTCTACTAGGTTTTGCAGACATTTGCATCATGAGTATTTTTAGCTCGGACTTTAAGGAATGTACAATATTTTCATAGCCAATCTAAAACATGTGAGAAAAAGAAATGCGGTAAAGACTATAAGTACTTGCATGCCACACTTTTTCTATATCATTTTTACTTGAAATTTTAACGATGGAAGACGCTCACCGAAAGATCCTGAAAAGAAATTATTCAACGTTAGTTTTGGTAAATGTCTCCTGAATTAGTTGTTGAAGAGCTTTATAGGAAAAGACAGTTCTGTGCCATCCATCCCTCTTATAAGAAAATAGAAGGCATCCTCACTATCCCTCACATTGAATTATATAGAAGATATCCCTCACTATATAACGAGTATTGAGGGATGACTGATAAGTAAGTAGGTCACTGGTCATTTAAATCACCTCTGCAATCGATCGGGTGGAATGCTTGGATAAACCCTGGAAAACATGAGAAAGAGAGTAAATGTGGAATTGGGGCACACTAAACGGAGGTTGCGTAAGGTGTGTGCCAAACCAAACTTTCAATTCTTTAAGATATATAATGAAGATTTGGTGGCGGTCAATCTTAGAAAATCAAACATTGTCCTTAAATCAACCCATTTATGCCGGCTTCTGTATACTCGACCTCGCTAAGCTGCTCATGTTTCAGTTTCATTATGACTTTATGAAATCCACTTATGGAGATACAGCTAGTCTTCTTTGTACCGACACAGATAGACTTTGTTATGAAATTCAAATAGACGATATTTATCAGGACATGTATAAACATCTCTACCTCTTTGATACCAGTAATTTTAACAAACACCACTTTCTGTATTCCAAAACGAACTGTAAAGTTCTTGGAAAAATGAAAGATGAATGTGGGGGAACACCGATGCAAGCTCTCTTTGATCATAGTTCTATGAAGCATTCAATGAATATGATAAGAAGTGTCAACCACTAAAACTAAAATCTTTTATGCAAAATTATATGAACACAAGTTAGATAATGTCAGCTTTGGTTTAAATAATGAATTAATATATGCTGACATTCCTAAACTGTCCGAAACGGAATCAGATTCTTTAGAGGGTAAATTTACTTTTAGTGAGGCATCAAAAACACTTTCTAGTATGAAAGCTAATTACCTGGATCGAATGGTTTTTCTTCAGAATTTTTAAAGGTTTTTTGGAAATACATTGGTGTTTTTTGTTGTTAGATCTATAAATTATAGATATAAAAATAATATATTATCAGTCACACAAAGACATGGTGTAATTACTTTGCTATCTAAAGGTGACAAAGCCAGACACTATATTAAGAACTGGCGTCCTATAACTCTATAAGATACTGTGTACAAAATTGCATCTAGGTGTATTGCTGTTAGATTAAAAAATATTTACATAAACTTATAAATCCAGATCAAACTGGATTTATGTCTTATAGATATATTGGAGAAAACACAAGGTTAATATTTGACAGAATGCAATATACCGAAGATTAAGAAATTCCCGGTCTTTTATTGCTTATCGACTTTGAAAAGGCTTTTGATACCTGATCTTGGAATTTTATACAGCAAACTTTAGATTGTTTTAACTTTGGTCCCACTATTAGACAGCGGGTAAAGATTTTTTATACAAACATAACATCTGCGGTTAATCAAGGTGGCAGACATACATCAGAAAATTGGATGAAAACCAAACTTTAAGAAAATTAGCAAACCCGCTTATCAGAGAAAACATATATAAAGTTATGAAATGTAAAAAGTCAAAGTTCTTTTATGATATTTTAAACAATAATATCTGTGACAACAGGTAAAAGAAGGTGGAATGAATTATTAGATATAGAGGACATGGAATGGAAATTAATCCATAAACTACCTTTTGTAACAACAAAAAAATGTAAACTTCAATGGTTCCAATACAGAATAATTAACAACATTTTAGCAACAAACCCTTTTTTATTCAAAATTAAAAAAGTAAACTCTAAAATGTGTACCTTTTGTCACAGAGAAGAGGAAACTATAGAACATATATTGTGGGATTGTGATTCTTTAGAAGAAAAAATCAATTTTAAGGTTACATTTACCAAGAAAACTTTCATTCTAGGCATCCTTGGTAAAAGCAAAGATATCCTTAATATCATTTTTCTTTGGTTAAAGTACTTTATTTACACAGCAAGGTGTACTGAGAAACAGTTGAGTGTTTCTTATGCAATGTCGTCTTTAAAGCTCTTCTAAGAAACACAGAAATTTATTTCTTACAAAAAAGGTGAAAATGAGATTTTTGATACTCATTGAAACATCTGGAATCCAATTTTTACTTGAATTTTCCTTCTCTATCTCTCTCTCTCTCTCTCCCTTCCCCTCTCTCTCTCTCTCAAATAAAATTTTGTACTTCTGAATTATTACCGGTATACTTAAAGCAACTTAATCATGCATTGAATGTCTGCAGAATGTGTGAATTAAAAAAAAAGAGAAAGAAGAAGTGTCAACCACCAATTGTATTCTGTGTCAATACGTAAAACAACTCAAGTCTATATGATGTTATGTACTTGATACAGGTATACACACGGATACCCATGGACATTAAAAAATTAAAAAATAGAGCCATTTGATACCTCTGAAATAATTGTCATTGTATAGATGGGTTTACATTAAAAAAAAAAATAACGACAGTGTATATATATATGGTGTTTTTTTTCTTCTTTTTTTTAATTCTATATATGCATAATTGAAATAATGTTTACAATTTGTATGTGTACAATATTTGTTGATATCAATAATAAATTGGAACTTGACATTGAGTTCTTATTCCTCCCCATTTGAACTATTGAGGATGCCACTTATATTCAGTCTTCTAATTGCTCCTCGTCACCTGACTCTTCATCGGACTCTTTATCTTCACCAGATTCTTCATCAGATTCTTCATCATCACTAATATCTTCAATTTCAAGTAATTCATCAAAGTCTTGTTTATGCTTATTAAGAACGCGAGAAATAGCAGTTTCCACATCTATATCGGTATTTTCCATCACAGCTATTATTTCTTCTCGGATAGCACGATGCAGTTTGCTCTTGTTTAGGTTAGATGTAATCATGAGAATACGTTTGTATTTTCTGAAAAGCAGAGCTCTGTCTTTCGGTAGCATCATATCTCTCACTTCCTCTCGAGCTTCATGCCAGGTGAGTTTGGAATTTTCATCCATAAGTTGATCCAATTTTCTGTCGAACTGAGATTGATTTTCTTCCAGTACTTGATTGACTAGGAGTGTAAATCCACTGTCATCATCCTCCTCACTAACCTCAGACTTTGCATCATCTTCTTCTTCTTCCATTGGACAACCATTTTTGGTATGTCGTTGTAAATCATACGTGCTGGCAAACATGGTACCACATTCTGAACAGGATGGATATTTCTCATCGATTTCCCTTGTCTGTACATTTCTCGCATCTAGTGGTGTAGCCCAAGAATTAGAGGAGGGAGGATAATAATACTCCTGAGTACCCGGTCTATGTTGGTACGCCATCTCTTCAATCGGATTTGATCTGTGGGGAGCGGGTTTTACAGACGTCCAATTACTTTGTCGATCTGCTGTCAAGTGATGATTTGAGTTGTCTACCATTCTTATGTAGGGTTCAAATATGTTTGTCTGAAATCTCATCGATTCTGGGGTTGTTTGTTTTAAATCCAAAATCAACGAACCGTAGGGAAAAGACACTGCATTTTCATAAGCATCCAACAGCTTCTTTGAATTTCCAGGATACATTTGTCGTGCCAGGGTTGCAATCTGTTGTCGATCTCTTGGATTTTTAAAGATAACTATGTACTGGCTGTTTAAACTCATTGTTCGGTTTTCCTTTCCTTTGTTAAACAGATTTTGCATAATACAGATCACACTTAGGTTGCGATGGTGAGCACCCTCCGTAAATAGTTCACAAATTTCCTTGTCCTGGGTGGCATCCTTCATCATGTCATCAATAACCAGCAGCGTTCTTTCGCGAGAGTTAATAAACTTGTCTGTTTTGATGTCTTCCGTTATCCCTTGAATGAATTTTATATCTGAAATCCAATACTTAAGCTCATCATAAAGGGGTTGCCATCGCTTATAAATCCACAAAATTCTTTCAGGTGGGGGGATTATGAGCTGTTTATTAAAAAGTAGTAAGTTTTTGATCCATGTAGATTTTCCCGACATAGTTGGTCCCGCAACGATCATGGTGAAGGGATGCACGAACTGAAACTTATCCTCCATGCTTTCTGATAACATATTCTCTTTTAAAGAAGTGAGGTACTGAGAAGGAGGAGTGAAATCCTGAGGAGGAGGAGGAGGAGGAGGAGGAGGAGGAGGAGGAGGAGGAGGAGGAGGAGGAGGAGGAGGAGGAGGAGGAGGAGGAGGAGGAGGAGGAGTGAAATCCTGATGAGAATACGGTTCTGTGATTTGAGGATACGGTTCAGTGATTTGAGGATACGGTGCAGACATTTGAGGATATGGTTCACTGCTCCCATGAGCAGTTCGTAAATGTCTCCTCAGATTATCAGGGCGTGAAAATTTTCTCTGGCAGATAGAGCATGATGTTAGCTTCATAACTGCAGGGTTGAAAATGATGGCAAGTTGTTAAATAGACTCTTTATATATCTTGCAGCTGTCTTTCATGTACCCAGGAATTAAACTTCGTTGGATACCCTTGTCATTTTACTAAGACTTCTACCTTTCCTCTTCATCTGCGCCGTTTCAAGATTTTCTCAATCTTCCACAAGTCGTGTCTGGTTTTGTTGACTCTTTGAAGCTCAGATTCATAAAAGGTTCCCTCGATGGAATCGTTGCCGTAATCCGTAATTTTGAACACTGGTTTCCCTTGACGTAAGAATCTCCTGTGTATTATAAAAACTTCTTCTGTTCATTTCTGTTCATAATCCCGCAGGAATATGTGCTTGGTGCTTTATATTCTTACATAGTCTCCCATTTTAAATTTGAAACGCTTACGTGGTTAGTACGCTTTCTTTTTGAAAACACTGGTTCATTCGAAAGTCATGATGTATCGATATTTCACCCACAATAGAACATACAGATTTACAGACTGTTAGAAATTATAACAGTCGGCCACACAGATCGTTAAATGGCTTATCACCTAGAGACATAAATAAAACCAATGAAGCGGTGACTTGGAAGAAATTATATGTAGATGTCTTGAAACATCGATACATCATGACTTTCGAATGAACCGCTCGGCATAATTGGCATGAGTGACGTTATGTGTAACGTAATGATCAACTCCTTGTCTTCTGAAAAAATCTTCGACCCCTTGATTTTTTAATTCACTCCCTTTGTCTGTTCTAAGTTCTTTAGGCTTGCGTCCCGTTTTAAAAAATGCCATTTAAAGCATCTATGACACTACCGTGGAGTTTGTTTTTCAGAGGTTTAACCCAAGCATATCTTGAGAATACGTCGATGGCGATGAATAAATACTTTATATATTATATTATATCAATGTCTTCTGAAAGTGTTGAAACGTCGGCTAAATCTCCATCTCAAAGGAAGTCTAAACCCTGGGAAATGACTCTGTTCGTCTTAAAATATATCTCTGTGGACGTTGAAAACTGTAGGCATCAATGCCTTGCAGCCATTGTTTGATAGCACTCAAACCTACTGAATATTTTGCTTCCTTTTTTTAAATAATGATAAATTTTCGTACGACCTGCATAGCTAATGGGATTTTTCACATTAAAAAATATATGTTTTAGGTGTTCCTTCCAGTTCATGGTCACTTTGAATGATGCAACTGCATTGTGAACATATTGCTTTTTATCTATTTTAACTTTATTGGAATTTCCTTTATCATGTTATTAAGGTAACAAATATTCTTTAAATACAATGCAGACTTCACATTCCTCAGTTTAAAGGGGCAATAAACTCGGTGCTCAGCGCGCAGTTTGCAGTGACCCAGTCAACATTCCACTCGATCGATTGCACAGGTGATTTAAATGACCAGTGACCTACTTATCAGTCATCTCTCAATACTCGTTATATAGTGAGGGATATCTTCTATATAATACAATGTGAGGAATGGTGAGGGATGCCTTCTATTTTCTTATAAGAGGGATGGGGTGACAATTGGTGGTTGACACTTCTTATCATATTCAGTGATTGCTTCATAGAACTATGATCAAAGAAAGCTTGCTTATAAGATTCGTGTTTCAAATCTTTTTCAATCACCGACTTTTTCACTCCCTTTGCAGTTTTTCTTTTCTTGGCCATCGTATAACAAACTGTACATTTTAGGTCTTAGTCCAATAAATTCTTGTATCGGTGTTCCCCCACATTCATCTTTCATTTTTCCAAGAACTTTACAGTTCGTTTTGGAATACAGAAAGTGGTGTTTGTTAAAATTACTGATATCAAAGAGGTAGAGATGTTTATACATGTCCTGATAAATATCGTTTATTTGAATTTCATAACAAAGACTATCTGTGTCGATACAAAGAAGACTAGCTGTATCTCCATAAGTGGATTTCATAAAGTCATAATGAAACTGAAACATGAGCAGCTTAGCGAGGTCGAGTATACAGAAGCCGGCATAAATGGGTTGATTTAAGGACAATGTTTGATTTTCTAAGATTGACCGCCACCAAATCTTCATTATATATCTTAAAGAATTGAAAGTTTGGTTTGGCACACACCTTACGCAACCTCCGTTTAGTGTGCCCCAATTCCACATTTACTCTCTTTCTCATGTTTTCCAGGGTTTATCCAAGCATTCCACCCGATCGATTGCACAGGTGATTTAAATGACCAGTGACCTACTTACTTATCAGTCATCCCTCAATACTCGTTATATAGTCAGGGATATCTTCTATATAATTCAATGTGAGGGATAGTGAGGGATGCCTTCTATTTTCTTATAAGAGGGATGGGTGGCGCAGAACTGTCTTTTCCTATAAAGCATTTCAACAACTAATTCAGGAGACATTTCCCAAAACTAACGTTGAATAATTTCTTTTCAGGATCTTTCGGTGAGCGTCTTCCATCGTTAAAATTTCAAGTAAAAATGATATAGAAAAAGTGTGGCATGCAAGTACTTATAGTCTTTACCGCATTCCTTTCTCTCACATGTTTTAGATTGGCTATGAAAATATTGTACATTCCTTAAAGTCCGAGCTAAAAATACTCATGATGCAAATGTCTGCAAAACCTAGTAGAATCAGTCTATGAAATATTTTGCATTCCTGAGCTAAAAATACCATAGGGTATCTGTGACGTATCAGACTGACCAAGTCTGTGCTAAAAATACTCAACATTCCTGTGACGTCACACATTCCACAAGCTGGCAGTCTGCAGTCTGGCCCAGGAGCCCTAGTTTGGTACTACTAATTTAAGTCTAAAAAAAAAAGACATAAGCTTTGTTTACATGACAAAGAATTGTGAGCTTGTATCTCGCTTATAACACGATGTCTGAAACTCAAATTTTGATTAACAATTAAAAATGCCATACTGAAGCACTGTAAGTATTAACAAAGGGCCCAGGGCCACATCGCTCACCTGAGCAACAATAGCAATAATATATCAACTCTGATCAAAGGAGCATAATAGTTTCAAATCCAAAATATCTTTACAATTAAGTACAGTAGATTTAACACAAAAAGTAAAAAAAAATCTTCCAGTTTTATCCACATATAACCAAGCTTCTTTTGTTGCTTAAATTTTTCTTATTTCTATTTACCCCCGCCCCTTTGGCGTCACTTTTCTCCAGGGAATCATGATCAAACTTCAATTTGCACAATCTTTGTTTTCACACAAGTTTTAGCTTTTATATGGCTAAATGCTTATCCAGGAGATTTTAAAGATGTTTTTCTATATATCTTACCATATGAAAATTTAACATCTATCCAATTGTTGCCCCACCATACCCCAACGACCATGATTTGATAAAACCTGATTGTACACTACCTGAGGATGCTTCCACAATATTCAAGGATACTTTTACACAAATATGAGCTTTTCTCGTTGAGTGAAGATATTTTCGATATATTCCTAAGTGGAACTTGATCTACCTACTGTGGCCCCACCCGATGATAACCCCGGGGACTAAGATTTGAAAAAAATTGAATCTACACGCCTTGAGAATGATTCTTAACTAATTTGAGCTTTTCAAACAGATTTTGAGAAGATTTTAAAAAATTTTCTCTATATATTCCTTTGTAAAACTTGACACCCCATCGTGGCAACACCCTACCCCCGGGGACCATGATTGACTTGTATTCACACTACAGGGTCTGAGGATGTTTTCACACAATTTTGAGCTTTTTTTGCCCAATAGTTTTTGATAATATTTTAAAAGGTTTCTTCTATTTATCCCTTTGTAAAACTTGACACCCTATTATGGCCCCACCCTACCCTCAAGGACCATGATTTGGAAAAAAACAAAAACTTGATTTTAAATACCTGAGGATGCTTCTACACAATTTTGAGTATTTTTTGCTTAATAGTTTTTGAGAAGAGTATTTTAAAAGATTTTTTCGATGTATTCATATATATTCTGATTTCTATGGTGTTCCGATGGGGCCACTTCGACCTTCGCACTTTCGGCTTTAGGTCGAAGATGCGAGAGTGCGAAGTTACGAAGGCGAAAGTGCGAAAGTGCGACGGCGAAGGAGTGAGAGTGCCAAGATACGACGGCGAAGCGCGAAGATGCGATGGCGAAAGTGCGAAGGCGAAGGAGCGATACTAATATCGCTCCTTCGCCTTTGCAACTTCGCACTCTCGCCTTCGCAACTTCGCACTTTCACCTTCGCCTTTTTTGATTGCATTCAGAAAGTCTCGGTCGATTACATAGAATTTGCCGTACTCGCCAAGGTTTTCAGATTAATCCATGATATAATTGGTACGCATGCGCTAGGCTATTGTGCCTACTATGAATGTTTATAAATATTTTAATGTGTACATGTGACATATATGTTCACCAGTGTTGGCTATGCCTATAATCATTTCTATACTCCACATAAAATGAAATGTCCGCCATAATGTATACATATGCAATTCCAGACTAGTACTCCTGTCACTTACCAGCTGTCTGTTTGCCGTTGATCAAACACAGTAACATTTTCGTTATGCGAAAGTCCTTGCTCATGTATGGATCTGGAGGGGGAGAGGGGGTCCGCTCCCCCCCCCCCCCCCCTTCGGCCCGGAAAATTCAATATTAATAAATTCACACTTGCAGTGAAGGGGAGAGAGGTTCAGATCCAATCCCCCCGGAAAATTCAATTTTAATAATTATATATAATAAAATCTCCAAAATATGCCTCGGAACCCCCCCCCCCCCCCCGGACAAATATGACTATCCCTCGTCGACCCCCCCCCCCCCCCCGAAAAAGTTATGGATCTGCGCAGGCTGTTGAAAATCAATTTTAAAAAGTTCATCGTCTGCCTCAGATGTACATTCTATACAGCTAAAATTATCTCTGAACGATAGAGAGCTCCACAATTATAAAAAGGCGAAGGCGAAAGCGCGAAGGCGAGAGTGCGAATTTGCGAAGGCGAAGGAGCGATAGTAGTATCGTTTCTACTATCGTTTGTCCGTCGCCTTCGCACCTTCGCACTTTCGCCTTCGCATCTTCGCGCTTCGCCGTCGCGTCTTCGCACTTTCGCTCCTTCGCCGTCGCACTCTCGCACTTTCGCCTTCGCAACTTCGCACTCTCGCATCTTCGACCTAAAGGCGAAAGTGCGAAGGTCAAAGTGGCCCCATCGGAACACCATACATCTTCGCCCTTCGCCGTCGCATCTTCACACTTTCGCTCCTTCGCCGTCGCACTTTCGCCTTCGCAAATTCGCACTCTCGCATCTTCGCCCTATAGGCGTTCCATCCACACTGCTGTTCTTTTCCATTTTATTATCGACATTTGATTCCAAACTTGGCTAACTTCTGACGAGAAAAGTTTCCTGGTGATTTGGAAAAGATACTATATATTGCAAAAAGTGTTGGTCGTGATAACATTTGGGCAATTATATTTCAACTGGTGCTGCTAGAGAGGAGTTTGAAAAGTTGTTCATTGAGTCCCAAAAAGGTGTAACTGTGTACTTTGCCATCTCACAGTCCGGGACCATTCAGCTTTCCGCTTGTGTACCGATCTTACACGTCTCTTACAATTGTCTCTTACTGTTTTCCCCACTGTCCCTCTCTTCTACTCCACAATCATAGCGATGCCATTTCTGCCTCTTAGCTTAGTCGCCTCATGAGCTGTCTTCTCTCCATCCCAATAACTCCAATGACTCTCAGGGCTCGCAACGAGGATTGTCCAACAAGGCTCCAAACGCCAACCTCCTTTAGGAAACACCAACTCCTTTTGGAAACACCATACTCTCCACCCTCTCTCCTGACAATCTGCCACAAGCTCCTGATATTTCCCAATTTTCCTCCCATATGCGTCTTCCATTCTCTCCTCCCAAGGAACAACAGCTCCACTATAATGACCTGCCTACTTGACGGAGACAAGATCACTACGTCAGGTCGCTTTGGTGGTGGTCTCTTCCTGTCTTCCTTGAGATAATCTGCAAGTACCGAAAATATCTGGTCATGCCGCCATGTATACCGGCCTTCAGACAATGCTACGGAACATGATGACAATATATGCTCCAAATTTGCTGGTATTAGAACCTGTGCATGTATTGGAACAGTTACATGGCAAGAAACAACAAAAGGATCTACCAGGTGAAATAAATCTTCCATGTACGGACCTAACTAACACATACATAAATTTCTCATTTACTCTGTCCCAAGATATCCTCGATTCACATTTTGCTGAATAACTTGATATTTAAAAAAAACCTCAGGGTTCAAACGATGTTCATTCGAAAGTATGAAAAATTTCCAAGATTTCTCAGTTGAAAGGCCCCCATTAGCTTATCAGGTTTCAACACAAGGCTAAATATGTGATGTCTACGGGGATTTTGTATTGCAGTAAGCCCAGATGATAACGTTGAAAAATTGCGCGAGGTATTCCGCGAGACTTCCTAATGGAGAAAAGATGTAAATATTGACCACTATAAATACTTGTAAGAAATCTATGTTCGATCCTGTGATTTTTTCGAGTGAAAAATGATAATGTGTCAATAAAGATATCTTGGAAATCTTCCCTTTCATCGATTTTAATTGCACTACTTTCACCAGTATGTATATTTTTATTAAAAATGTGCTGCATAAATATCTTGGGGCAGACTAAAAGAATAACAAATACTAGTATTGAGGGCAGCATTTAGATTTGGAACAGTTAATAAATACATTTACTTAACATGTACTATTCATGTACGAGGGTCAGACTTTTGCCATAGCTATATGTTATTTAACAGGTCGAGACCACTAGATTTTGTGACGTCGGCATAAATTTGCATACAAAATTAGGTATTTGTTAACTTTTATTGCCAAACCAATCAGGTGAATGAGTTGCAAGGCATTGTGAGCTACTACAAGTTTCAGTGTATACAAAGCGTATTGTAAATATATTACCATTTTGAATTGTCCTTTGGAAACTCATTTTCAATTATTTTTCATAATTAATGAAATAAACATGGAAAATCATATCTGATCTTTCATTTCTATGCTCACATTTGAAAAATATTGCCTATGAAGCCTTATATCAACCCATCTAAATACCTCATTGTCAAAGTTCAAAAGAGATGTACGCCCTATTATATTAGAAGCAGTGAGTACGTTTTTCACGTAGTAACCCAGGTTTGAGACAACATTTATTAGTAGAATTTTGAAGTTTCTTCAGGGACACTCATCAGAATGCTTAGTGTACAAAATACTACACGATACATAACTAATTGTACTTCTGTATTTGTATATTTGTGCATTTCTACTATCGTGTCTATTTATGTATGTTAAAAATGTACAATTACCTGCATTTATTAATGGTGTACA
This sequence comes from Magallana gigas, assembly GCF_963853765.1. Classification (NCBI taxonomy): domain Eukaryota; kingdom Metazoa; phylum Mollusca; class Bivalvia; order Ostreida; family Ostreidae; genus Magallana; species Magallana gigas. The sequence goes on along the minus strand of NC_088859.1, from coordinate 2,851,547 downwards.
ATAATTAAGTCACCAATAAACAATTAGGCAGTTTTTCCATATCAAAATTTGCTTGTACTTGTATGCGTAGGTATACCAGTCTATTGATACTGATCAATCTTTGAAGCAACAATTGATAAATTAAAACAACAGTGTTTTTCAATGTGAGCATGGAACAATGTCTACGGTAAGTAATCTTTCCTTTTTTACCTTCTAAAGTAAAAAATCAAGTTGTACAAATTTTCCCGCAAGCATATAAATATTGTGTATAAAACAGCTAAAAACCACGTGTATGTGTTGAAAAGTATACACATAGTAGACCGTCGTGCTTTGCGACTCATTCACTGGATTGGAGATAGTCTGGTACCCGCCCCCGCCACTGCGTTTTCACTTCGTTTTGGGGTCAGGGCTGCGTTCAAGATCGTAGCTGCTAGCCTAGCCGCTAGGTCGTAGGTCTATTGAACGGACCGCTAGGTTAGCCGCTAGGTCTCAGATTTGAAGTTGGAAATATTCAACTGATGACTTATTATATTTACATAATTCGTTAATTTCAAGCGGATATATATATGTTAAGATTCATTATAACTTAAAGATGAATAAAATATCACTATATAAATAGATTTCGTGTTTGTTACAAAGTGGTAACTAAGGTGGCCATCTTGAATTCGATGCTTAGCATAAAATATTTAGGCTACGAATATCTACCTAGCGGCTAGGCTAGCATACCGTTCAACAACGTAGCCGCTACGTAGCCCTTCCTAGCCGCTACGATCTTGAACGCAGCCCTGACCCAAAAACGAAGTGAAAACGCAGTGGCGGGGGCGGGTACCAGACTAGATTGGAGAACCTTTTTAACGTAAATATTGTTACGTTAAATAATGCGCTATCCATATAAGGTAGTGTACCCGACCTGTTTAATGTCATATATCTACTAAATTTAGTAGACATAATTTAGCAATTGTTTCAAACAATTTGAAATAAAAGAAGTTCACAATTCCTTTCTTTTTAAGAATTATTTAGAATATAATTCTGCAAAAATGAGGTCACGGCGCAAGGTCAAACTTGTTCCGTCAACAATAAACCGTATTATGTTAAATGTAATATCTCCATAAATTGGGCTTAACACTATAAAATATTAAAACCTAAAATTATGCATTGTCATGATATTCTATGTACCAAATAATGACGGGATATATAGATTTGTTGAACAGATATCAGTAACTATAGACACATAGTATTCCTTAAAATTGACTAAAAACATTGACTACGCCGGACGCCATGGCTTAACGAAAAGTATGAACAGTACGGCTTTGATATGGAAAAAAAAGCCGATAAAAACTGTGAACATGCTCAATGTTGGAAAAAATAAGAAAAAAATTATTTGTACATTTGTGTTTAACTCTTATACATTTTGTGGGGGTTGTGGAGACTGTATATTGGACATCAAACAGAACAAAAGAGAACCGAATAATTGTAAATATTTTGCCAAAAGAATAAACAACGTCATCTTACATGTAAGGATTATCTTACTGTAAACGAAGAGACATGCGGTAAAAAATGAAAAAAAGTCGAGGAACAAACTAATGATTTCTGAACAAATGTGAACAATTGCAAATTAATAGATGTCAAATGAAATATTGCCGAATAAAATATTATGATGAAGAGCACAAAAGCCTAAGGGTGGTATAGAGATTGGATATGTCTATCAACAGTGCGTGCGTCATATTGACGTTATCTTTTCAACGCTACCGTGCGCCGTGGTTCAAAAACACCTTTTCATCAGACGGAATGAAACTTCGTATATCAATAAAATATGTGTTGTTGTATAACGTAATCTGTTAGTTATGACTTCTATGACAATTATATGATTGGCAGCCCAATTGTCTTTGTATTTTTTTTATTGACCTTCGTATATGTTTTATAAAATTAATAAATTGCAAACATAATTGTACAATAACACTCGAAATAACAGCTTGACATCATTACGATACATAATTAGAGTTATCCAATGTTTACAGTCATGATAATCATTTATACCAAGACAAACCAATGTTTCTCGACCACTCTCTGGCAGTACGCGTATCACATGATCAGTTGAGCAGGTACCCTTAAGGCTATTAGACAGGGGGCCCGTTTCACCCATCAGAGACCAGGCCCCTCGCTATCCTGGACTGGCCCCCTCTATTTGCTAGTGAAGTAAACCTCCTTGGTCAGCATGGAGGTGACTAATGGGATCTGTTTCTTCTCCTTCATGTCTGGGCGTGATGTGTCGGACTGGAACATGTCGCCTACGATTTGATTGACATGTGTAATCATGGTCATGAGGTCCATTGTCTGGCCATGCTTCTTCAGGACCTCAGACAGTGCCTGGACGAACCAGGAGCATTTGGCCTCGTTTGTCTCGTTTCTCCAGGAGTAGTAACCTAGACAACAGAAACAGACATGAGTTAACAGGGTAGTCATTGACCAAAAATTATGAGATGTCTTGTGTTATTTGCGTAAACATTTTTTTACATATTTGTGAATTTACCGGTATGAACTGGAATTATTTATCTGAAAGTTGTATTACTGGTGAATACACCCATAAACATGAATTACTAGTACATAAGCATAGAATAACCAGTTAAGATCAAAAATTTTATAAAACTACACAAAATTATAATCATTCTAAAGCAAGTTTTTTTATATTATTTTCTTTTATGTAAAATGCAGCTAAAAAACGTTTCAACGGAAAATTTCTGAGACAAGATTCAATTTCAACAATGAAGCTTATCAGGTATAGCAGTTATGATAGTTGTTCAAAATAGTAGATCAAGTAACAATACTTGGACCAATTTAAAAAAAATATATAATGTCTTCTTTATTAGCTTTTAAATACCATAATTTATTACCAAACCTCTTAGGGACAATCATCTACAGAAAACTAGTCTCATCTTGTTTGTCAGGATCATTTTACAATATTGAAGCTCTTAAGTGGAGTTGGATGTGATTGGCAGAGAAAGAAAACGAAATAAATATTTTGTGCATTGATCTATAAATAAATTAATTGGACTTTTAAATGACATACTCTAAAACCTGGCCTGGCCTGGCTTGACCCCATTGGCCTGGCCTGGCCTCACTTTTGGCCTCAAAATTGGCCTGGTCCCAAATTTTGGCCTGGCCTCAAATTTTGGTCTGGCCCCTAATTTGGCCTCTACAAAAATCTTTGGCCTCAAAGTTTAAAATCTTTCTTTTTCTCATTTTTTTTAGATTTGGATTAAATTTTTATTGATTTCTTTTAGAAATGGAAAATTCATTGCTTTTTTGATGTTCAAAGAATAATCATATGAAAAAATATATAGGACAAGTGACCGATTTTTCAAATTTGATTAATTTTAATCCATGTTTAAACACACAGAAAATTCCTAAGATATGCATGTACATCACTGCTCTAACTATTGTTAAGGAATAGATTATACCAATACTAAAGCGGTTAACTTTAAAACTAAGAGTCGCCACCCCCTCCCCCTCTCATTTAAAAGTTAAACATCATTTTAAGAGACAGACCTGATTGATATCCAAAACATTTGTAAACTGGTTCATAGCATTAAATTGTTGTCACTGTGTAATGCACTTTAAAATTTGCAGCTTGTTTACATTACCTGTCAACACCGATCAAGCCCAAATTTCCCTCCCCAGCAGAAATTCAATATCAATCTTTTCTGTCGCTAATCTGCTACATTGGGGTCATTTTCATTGCCTATCCTGTCATTTAACATTTCACACGGTCTAATTTAATCAATGGCATTTGTGAACAACTGCAACATTGCATCCTCCGATACCTTGACTCAGCGATGGCCATTAATCATCACCTCCTGGTTAGAGTAGAGTCTCATGCATGTGTTGCTTGTATATTTAGGAAACAATGGGGAATTGTCATTATCAGAATTTGAACAAAGCAAAACATTTTGTTACCTTTGGTGTTGGTTAAAACAAATATTCCAATATTTTTTTCTCAAACAAGTCGTTGGTAAATGATGAGTTACATCGATTTTGTCTGATCCTGAGAGCAGTTTGATCTAAATACATTGCAAAAACATGCCATGGTTATACAATGGCAGGGTAAAAATCACATTCTTAACTTCTTAAGAATTTCAAACAGGCTGAATAAAAATCAATTAGAATGGATTACTCGACATACCTTTTGTCATAAATATACATTGTGAGTATTATATTTTCAATTGTACCTATTATTTTTAAAGACTTTCACTAAAAGACACTAAAGCCACCAAGCAAGATGTTTAATATGGATTGAAAGTAAATCAATAAAAAAATCAATAAAAATCATCAAGTATGTAAAGAAAATATAAAAATAAATTTGAGGCCAAAAGTGAGGCCAGGCCCACTTTGAGGCCAGGCCAATGGGGCCAAGCCAGGCCAGGCCAGGTTTAAGAGTATGCCCTTTTAAATCCGCGAAAACCTGCATTTCTATAAACAAAAAATCATATCCTTGGGAAATGTTATCATCCCTTTAAATATCATGAAACCAATGTGTTCTTTGATAGACCTCACCTGGAACAACGGAGAGAGCAATCAAAAAGTCGGCCTCTGACGGGATCTTCAGGCAAGAAAACTGAGGCTCTACGTCTTTGCCGTCTCCGACGTTCATGTCTGTTTCATGGCAAGCCTGCATCACAAGAGAACCAATTAAACGACTGGCACCGTTGTTAGAATTAGACTGCATGAACTATGTCTGAAACAACCTTTGTTAGCAAAGATGGAAGGAAAGAGGCCTAAATTATGGTGAGCCACAGGCGACCCCCAAGTCATGTTCTATATATTCTTGGGTAGTCATGTTTACAATCCCGGCCAAGTCATGATCGGCTTTCCATATTAGATTATTAGAAAGTATTTGCAATACACCTATGGACAAGCACTTGTGATCACCTGGATAAAGAAGATTTTGGGTTTCCCTGCCAGAGAGAGACATTTGTTGCCTTTGAAGGGCTCCATCAGGTCATTAATGGGGATCATTCTGTCTGTCCCCCATATATAACCGTCACCCCCATGGGACAGAATGGCGCAGATGAAACAGTCATTGTCTCTGTGGTCCAATTTAGCGGCTATAAATGAGGGATTTAAATTGTAAATTTAATCGTAATGCCATAAGTATATGTCAATCAATCACAAATTTGGAAACAACTATTTTTTACTGGCATTGATTTAACATCCAATTTTGAATTTAGAAAAATAATGTAATTGAAAAATACAGGACAAAGTATTCAAAAAGTAAAAATAAACGTCAATCTATATTATGGTATTGAATATATACAAAATGACCTTCGATGTATAGATTTAGGAAAAGAGTCCCATTTGTACACCATATATCAACATACTTAAAAGATTTTAAGTAGGTCAATGATTTATTCTTTTTGTATAAGAGTTGAGAAGAAAATAACAGGATGAAGTCTAAAAATTGTAAAATAAAAACACAAAATCCTATTCATTGAGAGAATAAAGATTTGCTGACCTTTCTGTAGTGTAGCTTTTATTTTGTCTGCTGTGAGATTGTTTTTGAGATCTACATCAAAGCCGAGCTCAGACAGACGGTTGTCGAGAGCGGAAGCGTCCAGGTCCGTGCCTTCCCGGACATCTAGCCCGGTCCCTGCGTTAAATGTCTTGTTGTTGATGATGATTGCTTTACCCCTGTTTGGATAGTCCATCTTGTACTTGTGAGAGAATAACTCGGTCAGTGTTTGTTTTGAAGTGGCAACCGGTATATCACTGTAAATTAAGTTCTAATTGTAATTAGTATAAATATATGAAATGTTTCTGAGTTTAGAGAAATATAAAGTATGACGAATATTGAATGTTATGAAACAGAAAACAGAGATATTAATATTAAACATTCTTAGTCATTAAATTTGTAGATTTTACTGATTCACACTAATGAGGTGTGAAATATACTGAAAATGAAGAGGGTTCAAGCTGAGGAGTCATTGGCAAAAGGTAAAATATATGTATTAATACTTTGGTAACTAAAAGATCTGACATGCATTTATTAAAACATTCCATTCTCACCGCTCTTTTCTTGTAAACAAAATATTCAAAGAAAATTATTCTATGATTATTATAAATACCTCAAACATGTATCTTTATGCAATTAACACGGTGTTACCGTGAACGGCAATATCTCTACTGACATGTTTCGTGGTGTGTGCTATGGTAAATACGCCAGCGGATCAATAGCCATTCATAATGCCATAGAGCATTCAGATTACTAACCACATGGTTACTGTACATGACAATTTGTTGCCCTGTAATAAAATATTTTTACCTTTGTGATTTTGATTTTCCGAATGGGGAGGCATTTGTCTCTGACACAGGCTTAGCTTCAGGAACATCAGTGTCTGTTATCAAGAAAAATATTCTTAACCGAATTGATTTAAGATTAAGGACTTGAAGAAACTGAAAGTACCTAAATTGTCATAAAGCCCAAAACTAAACAAACTTATTGTTAAAGATCCCAGTAAAGAAATCACCTTGCTCCTATAGAACTTAAGAATATTGCCACTGGGTTGATAATACTATACTAAGTAGTTCTGTAGTTATAAAATTGAATAATGGTATACATAGAGATATTATAATTTTAATACAGGGCTGCACATAAATTACTATTCTTTAAACGACTAGGTCTAAATATTTATAAAAAGATATTGATTATTTAGTTTTACCTTCAACCCCTCATTAATGGCAATAATTTTGAAAATGATATATTTCTCATTCTACTACAGTTATCGCCGAGATCAAAGAGATGCCGCGGACATTATTCTCCAATATACCACGAACGTCATCAGTAAATTATCAGATCAGATATATCTATTTGTCTCGCACTGATCATGAAAGTACAACTTCAAACCGTCAAAATTTTTAAAACCATGTCAATTTCACGTGTTAGTTCCAGTCAAAACGATGTGTATTGCCTCAACTGTTTATTTTTAAGAGATCAATGCGGCTGTTCCTAGGACCTCCCCACCACATTTTCACTGCGTGTTTTACATAAAATATATAAAGTGTAGTAGTAATAATCGTATTAAATTGCCCTTAAAATATTAGGAACATGATTCAAAGATATTTTATAAATAAGTGAAGAGTATTAAAAATCCAAACAAAAATCTGTCGTCTGCATGTGATTCCTTTGATCGATACACATGTAAACATTACTAACAAAACCGTTGGGGTTACATGGAACAGCCGTCAAAATGACCTAGATCGTCTCTCTATAGGAGAAACGATCTGTAGAAATACTGGGCTTTTAGTAGAATAGAAATAAAGTTCTTGTTATAGTGAATGTTGCAGGATAACCTCCTCGGTCTCGAAATGTTGTTTGAAATATAAAAGCCTCGGCTAACGCCTCGGCTTTTATATTTCAAAACAACATTTCTCGACCTCGGAGGTTATTTTGCAACATTCACGAAAACTCGTACTTTATTTCTTAATTAGAAAAGATGTGAAGTATAATTATATCAGTAATCAAATGAATAATAAGACATTGATATGCTTAAAATGTTTGACACAATGTTACTACGTACTAGAAACACACTCTTGGCTCATCGCTTCTTCCATGGTTCAGACCTTTACGGTTTATACCGAGATTGTTAGGGTAACCTCTTCCTTTCGCTTTGTTTGTTCGACTATTAAATCTTCGGAAATACCCTGGCTTCTAAAATAGACATGACGACTCGTTCTTTAATTCTTTTTCAATATATTCGATCAGTGCTAACCATCTACTCTAGACGGGAGAGTCTATAAGCCCGTGACCTCGATAGCAGAAAGCCCGTGAACTCGATTGTAAACACGCGTTTTGAATACGTAGGCCTTTTTTGTGTACTTTTCTTTGTTACACGTTATATGTTTTTACTAACATTCTTTCCGTAAAAAATGTGCTTAATGTAACTTCTAATTTATATTATAAATGATATAAAAATAAGTCTCTAAAAGACTCGGGAGAATACTGCGCAAACATTGGTATTTTATTAAAAAAGATAAACAATGCGCCTTAATATTCCCGACACCTCCTATCATTGGATATAAGCGACACAGAAACCTAAACGAGCTCTTAAACTCATCTTAGAGTCAAATCAATTAGGACGGTAGGCATTTAAAACGAGGGAGCTTCATACCGAGCATATAATCCAAGAGCGCTAACTTCCCCGTGTTGATGTGACGTATCGCCCCGCCTGCATAGGGCAGTTCTATAAAAAGGCTGCTCAGATCAACTCGTGATACAAAACAGGACAAGCAGATACCCTTTTAGCTATTATCTCCCTCAGACAAAAAGTAATGTCTTACTCATTGTCTTGATTTCGTTGAAAGCATACAGCTTTAGACTCACAGAGCCTTTTATGAACATGTTGTATTACTTGACATCCCATAAAACATTATTCTCAGTTCTCATACCGATAGGTATGTAAAATTATTAACAAAACCCCGGGTTGGACCTCTGATGAGGGGCAGACCCTGGAATATCTCCTAAATGTGTCCTCATCCGTCGGCACACGTGGTGCCGGGTAAGAGTACTCGAACAGAAAATTATATTTTACTTTATTACCGGCATATTTCAATTTTATGCCTGAATAATTTCTCTGAGCATTGACAACTTCGGAGACAGTAAAGCTTGCCTGGATAAAATTATAAATGTGTTCGTGTCTACTGAATTCAAATGAATATTGGTATTTGTATATACGTATGCTTAAAAATTTATCTCCGAGACTGTTTACTCTTCTCTAAATAACATGCATCGAAAATTATTAAAATCCTCGTATTATTACTAAAGTGGGACGATTAGACGATTTACATTGTGATTCCATTCTCATTAAAAACTAGCCTCAATCCTAAACCAAAAACGAAGGAAATTAAACACGAATTTGGGATTATTTTGTGTCAGCCATGTTTTGACATAAAACAGTGATATACAGATTAAAAGTGGTCCATTATCTTCCTTATCTTTGAAGTGTGCATCAAACGAATAACAGGGCAGTGTATGGGACCTATGGGGCTATTATATCCCGGTCTCCAATTTGGGCTGTAGGGGTACCACCAAGTGGCCCCCAGGGGTTTGGGTTATAGTGCGTAGTAGTCCCAATTTGATATTTTGGTCTGCAACAGAGTGGAAATATACCGTATGATGACTGGAACACCATAATGATAGGTACAGTCTGTAACGGTGGAGACAGATTTTTCCCTTCCTCACAATGTCGTGAGTCCTGAGTCCACTCGTGGAAATGGAACATCGGGACCACAACCATGAGTGAACTCATGACCCCTGATGTTGTGGGGGTGGATGTGGTTTAGTTTTTGCAAATTTGTGCCCTCTTGTAAACATGTGTCTTTTTAGTGTGTCCTAAGACATTTATGCAGCACATATGGACGATTTTTAGTAAAAATACACATATCTGAGAAAGAAGTTCAATTGAAATCAAACGAAAGGAAAAATCTATCTATACTTATAAATTAAGGCATTTTGCAAATAAATAAGCTCGAAATAGCAAAAAGAGAGTAAGGTAGTGGACACGCATTAGCGAATCCAAGACAGGATCGTTTGCATCAAAATATATGCTTGCAATGGAATGATATTAAATAATTACGTAAACAGTGAATATATTTATGAGGAACTTACCTGGATTACACATAGAGGTAAAGATTTGACAAATATTGAATAAATGAAATAAGGCAATTCGTTTTTTTGAGTGAGCGATTTTAGTTTTGATAGAAGCTAGCGAAGCGCGACCTCTAGCGAAAGAATGGAATAGAATTTTCCAGAACACGGTAACCAAGAACGCGGATTGACCAATCTTAACGTCTTGGCGAAAAGTGTAGGATGGGTTCATCTTGCGTCGCTGGTAGATATTCATACTGTGAATGGGACATTTTTGGTTAATACAAAAAAGTCAATAAATGAAATGGAAAAATTTGATGCGATCTTATAAAATATTTAAATATCCGTATCGCTTGAGAGCCACATCTAAATATAGACACATTACGAAGACGACTATATTTACATAGCGGGTATGTTCCGTAAGGAGGCAAAATAAACAAACATTTTACGCGCATTTCTATCGAACACGGCAGCCACCAAATACAATTAGAAAGATAACCATATATTCTGTATTCGAATGTTAACATATCTCAATTTAATATCTAATGACCAGCGTGTTTAAAATTTCATTCTTGAGATACATGAATAAATCTTATTCTGGCTCTTCCAAACCGCCAGAGTTGTAATTATAATCATCCTATGTTTCTGTAGTATATAAATAAACGATTAATCTAGTAAAAAAGTACAAATTTTTCTGTACATATTTTTAGTAACTTATTGCTTCATTACCGATTCAATCTTTCTAAAATGATATTGATTTTATCAACCTGTACACGTGTCTTTGAAATCAGCATACCCGTTTATTTCATAAAAAGGATGAAAAATCAACTTACTACATTGATGCATACTAAATACATTGTTTTAAAATCTCTTGTTCAGAAGAAAATGTTTTTCAAGTTTATAACGGGGACTTCACACAGTAATGTTGAAAAAAAAATAAGCAGGCATGCAAAATATTACATTAACAAGAGTTTAAATAACTTAATTCTGACATTCTTAAATTATCTCTATGCATTACCTTTCCATGAGATTAAAAAAAATGAAATAAAAAAATCCAACTTTTTCGGGATTCGAACCCAGTCAAAATATAAGCCACGGTTTTAGTCTATTCTCTCTGCGTTACCATTCTTTTATCTGAACTTCACATTTGGGATAGGGATAAAAATATTAGTGAAATTTGACATAATAGAACAAAATTTAGACATATGACGTCCTAAATACCCACTCACTGGTTTAAAAAAAACAACATTGTAATCATTTTCCACTCAGCTGCAACAAAAAGAATTTAAGGCCACGTTCATGTATATATCATCCAATTCAGTTTGAATTTTGCATCCCTTTTCTAAATATCCAGCTATGCAGTTTTTTTCATTTCAATTTTAAAGAATAAGTTAAGAAAACTTTAAAGAAAAAATTCGGACACAATATATACGGGAAAATATATGATTCAACATTGTTGCATTATGACATTCATTTGTTAAGTGTTAACTCCCGCGCTCGCGCGGGTTATCATCTAGTATCCAAGATATCTATATTGAAACATAATGATTATGGTTTTTCACTCGCAAAAAATTACAGAAACAGAAACAAATTTCTTACGGAGATTAATAATCGGAAAATAAATCTCTTCTCCATTCGGAAGTCACTCGTAATACCGCAAATTTCTTCATCATTATTATCCGGTAATTGTTCATTGCAAAAACCCCGTAGACTCCTTTATTTTTAGCCGAATGCTGAAACCGAATATAAGCTAAAGTGGGATTTTTAAATGTTTTCCTACACCAGTATATATACCGCCAACGATAAAGTTTTGTTAGATTGTGAACTATGATATAGTTACCCCTCCTTCTTATTAACCATGGTTCCGATGCCTATGAGGAGTGCAGAAAAAAGGAAAATACTGATAAAATATCATCATCCTGTATAAATATTTTTTGTAAAAATATATTATTATCTTTACTACAAGGTCTGTATCTCCCGGTCAGTAAAAATTCGGATGGACGACCTCCACATTTTTTCAGACCGGGAGCTACAGACCTGCAGCTACGGGTACTCCAGCTCGTTTAATTCATGAATGTTGGAGATTTTGAAAAAAAAAAAACAGTATGAAAAAAACTATAATCAATAAATGGAAAATTGCAATAGCCCCTCTCTGTAAATATTCCACCAACCTTTTTATACAGGAAAAACGATGAAAACAGATCCGTATCCTTGAAAATGTAATTCGTTAGTTTTGTTCTTAGATTTGTCGAAAACATCACCTAGATATGCATCATGACCGTTGCAAAACATATTGAGTGCATTGCAGTCTTTTGCGTATTTAATAACACTCGGATTGTTTTTTGTTGTCTTTCGGGCTGTTAGATTACCCATGGGACACCCATGAATAGACTTGGCTTTGGAAAAAAGATATGTTCTATAGTCAACTATGAAATGTTCATTAGAGTTTGTAATTTCTAGGAGTTTTCCTACGTAGAGCTCCTTCGGAAGATTCTGTAAATTAGAGTCTAACGAAGTAAAATCTGAGTTTGGGTCAAATACGTGCGAGATATTGTACCCGTCTGCGTGTGTGAGTAGGCCAGGATGGCTCTGTGAGCAGGACTCTTCACATTGAAGACCATAAATTTGATCACAATTTGATCCCATTTGGTAACTATTTACAATGTCAGATGAAGAGGTTGAGGGGGTATTTACACTCACCGGGCGTAGCTCCGTATACTCCGGTGGATGCTCTTTATTTTCCAATGTTTGGGAACCGTGCAGAGGTGAAACACCCTTCGCCATTACCAGAAACTGTCAGGTCCTCTACAGTGCCCTGGTATCCGTTTGATGAACACTTCAAAGATAAAGGAGATAATGAACGACTTTTTACCGCTATATTATTGTGAAATGGTAAAAATTCACAAAGTTAGGATGAGCTAACGGGACCTATTTAGGGGTCATATGCGCCGCCTAACGCTTACTATGAATACCTCTTGAGGTTCTTTACTTAATGCGCAAGTTTCGTAGTTTTTTGTTAACAAATGAATACATTTCCTTTATTTTTCTTCATAATGTTATTTATGCCTCATTATTAAGAAAACCTTGAAATCATTGAAAATCTAATGTTGAATGTTGACATTTTTGTACATGTATGAAGACAAGAAAAATGTACGTTATATTTATATATTTTCATTGTTTATTTCGATAGGAAGTTTGTCACAATATGAAATTACTGTCTCATACCATACCAGCCTAAGACTAACTTCAAATAATATAATTCTGGTAAAACTGCATTTATTAGACTAAAGAAGGTCAAATTCATATGATTTGTTTTACCTATATGCTTTAATACCAATAACGCCAAAAATAATTAAGTAAATGGAAACACAATCCCGAGCGGGATGTGCGGTTCACAAGTCCAATACTTTAGCCACTCCGTTATTGAGTTTGTTGAATGATGTAGTCGACGTATATAATCATTTTAACAAAACTAAATTGCTTTTCGAATGAAAGCCAGTCATCTAGATTTCTGCGTAGACTTCCCCATTAAAAGGTACATGGAATGACATTTCACCTTCAGATTCAAACAAACAAATTTATTTATAATTTAGACTTTGTAAACATAGTTTTGTAAAAAAAAATCTTGATTTTTAATTGTTTATTTTAATAGAGAGTATGGTATATAATGGAAATGTCTCAACTTATATCTCACAGTTCACGCCACAGTCTTTCAGTACTAACAGTACTTAGATTCTGCGTAGAATAGTGACCGGGGGTCATTATTCTACGAAGAAAAAAGACCCCTGTTCACCATTCTATGGAGGCAATTATTCTGCTTTACACCGGAAACCACAAATGCTAGATCCGCCCTGATTTAATTTCACAATGAAGTGTGTTAATCCGAAAAAATAATATCAGTAGGTGCATTCTAAAAGTACTTTTGATCGTGTTTTATCACCCCATCCCCATCCGGATTAGGTGTATGATGATTGGCAAGAATGGGTTTACTTTTCTAATTTTTAGACGGGGTCACGTGACCCCGTCTATTAGTTTACTGTCAGCCGAATTATCAAAATGGAAGTCACGCGTACAAAACATGGAATTAGTCTACGCGTAAGAAAATAGCGCAGAAAGTTTTCATGCATTTCAGTAAAAGTATAAGATAAAAACGTGCATTGAATCTATATAAGTCCTATATGTATAAACAAAATACTATAAGGAAAATAAACAAAAAGTTTAATTTATTTATCAAAATATTCTTGCTCAGATTCAATAGATGTAGCGATTTGTGGAATGAGTTACGTAACTGAAGGCACAACACCGTTGACGATTCAGTTGGTGGACGAGATTATTTCAATAAAGGAGGTTTAAGGTTGAATCGAATGCAATGTGCCATTCTAAAAAGTTGTGAATTTTATTTTGACAATCCATCACCTGAATACTACGAACTTCATGCGCGTCGAAGTTGAACTCTGGATGGGTTACATACACAAATGTCTTATATTTTAAAGGGGCATGGTCACGATTTTGGTCAAAAATTATTTTTCCAATTTTAATGTTTACAATGCTTAAGTAAGGCATTTTTAATATGCAACCAAAATTTGAGTGTCATTCGTTGAGTTGTGAGCGAGTTACAGAGTCCACAAGTCTTAACTATGTATTAGTAAGCAATGTTTTTGGTTACATTTTGAATGTTGAAGTGAAAATTCCAATTTTAGACCTTAAATGAATGTGTTAAACGTTATGAACTGTTTATTTATGCTTAAGATGAATAAAAAGATTGACAAATCAGCTTGAAAAAGATTTTTACTAGTATATTGAACCTATGTAAACAAAAACAGGGCACGAGCTTTGTTTACATAACAAGGAATTATGAGCTCTGTATCTTGCTTATAAACTAATGACTGACTTTCATATGATCATTAGAAATGCATATCTTAAGCATTGTAAATAATAAAAACAGAAAAATAGAATTGAACTGAAATCGTGACCATGCCCCTTTAAGGTATTAAACTATATATTAGGTGTTTCACTGGCTTCCACTCTACTTGCGGTATGACTGCTGTTCAGCTCTAAAGACTTTTTGTACCAAAAAAAAAAAAAATGAAGTCTGAATTTGCCACTCAGTCATTGACTCTTTACTTAATTAAACTGAATTTAAATTTTGAAAAATGCATTGTAAGCAAAATATATATAAATTATACATTTTGGGTGACCAATACATCAAACAATATATACAATCTTATCGATTGAAGAACCAAGTTAAATGTTATTGTTCATGTTGTCCGCCTTAGTTGGAATATATGTGTAATTTTTCAATGTTATGAGACATAAGACTACACTTTTTCTATACTTTATAACGGACAAAACCAATCACATTCATGAATTTCAAAAATTCTTCATCAATATCTTAATGTTAATCATCAGAATCTCAGCTGATTTTTCTCCAATCGGTAAATATTTCAGATCTATGAATTCAGAGATAATGCATGGTTGTTATGTTTTAAATATTTAATTTACCATGTGGTAGTATATGTAAATAGAAATTGTACCTATCTCAAATTTAAAAAGATAAAAACTCAAAGTTAATATCGTAGTTTTAAAATCTCATTTACAAATCCTTTACTGTAGCACTTCGAAAAAATTCAAATTAAATCACTTTCGAAATTAAGTTCTTTTTTCCAAAACACGCATGAAAGTTTGCGCTTAATAGACGAGAGTATATTGAAAGGACAAAGATCCCTGGAGTGACAATTTCCTACAACATTTGTTAATTTTGCGTTTACTTTGCATATATTTGAGAAATTTTAAAATCAAATAATTCTGATAGAAATAATAGCTAGAATTAATAATTAACAATTTTCATACAATAAACATTGCTTTATCAAATTGTCAGAAAAACATATAACCGCCGAGTAAATATTTTTCTTAGACATGACACCTTCTCACCTCCATTAGCTTTAAGTGACTGATCTAGACATTGTACTTATTTTTCTCTAACTAGTCCTGTAATTGTCTTATCTCTGTACATTTATCAGTTAATGTCATTCTGTTGCATTATTTTAAACGACAAATATAACAGCCAACCAGGAAAGGTCTACCCCAAATTATGAATTCGGAGTATGATTTTAATGAAAGGAAAGGTTGTATTGTAATTCGTTTAGATGATGCACACACACAAAAAATAGGAGGTGGCCAACAGACTTACTTTTACCCATTTTTACCTGAATTGCTGCAAGAAAATCGTGTCAGATAAGTCAAATCAAAAGAAAAAATCAATATGGCGATCGTGACGAACCATGTTATTGTTATAGTACTTGGAATAATGTTATTGTAAAACGAAACAAATCTAATGTCAAGTGCTTATGTTTGTAATTGGTATACAAATGTTTACTTTGTTCGGTAATTCGGCAGTTTGAGAGTTTTCAAAGTTTTCATAAACATTGTATAACGGACACCGTCCGACTCGTGGATTTTCCCTTGGATCACAAAATTTAATAAATCTAATGATTTAAATTATTATCCTTGATATGGTTGTTTTGATTTTCCCGGGCAGTTGTAGTATCAGGCAATTGCAAAAAGCCGAATTTTAACATAGATTGAAACATTAATTAAAACTCACAATTTTTGGAAGCATATTCAAGGAAAACGTGGACAATCAATTACAAATTCAAACTTTCAAGACCCCGTCTTTCAGTACTCTCAGTACTTTGGTTTTGTCAAGATTTTGAATAAGTCTTGTTCTCCACTTTTCAATTTGCCTTCGACGCCACTGAAATATTTATAATTTATCCTGCAACTACCACTTGCATTGACCAAACAAAGGTAACCAAAGCTATATTTGGTCAATATAGCTTCGTGCATTTAACCAACGTTCAAATACATTGTGGCATCATCTTTCTTGCTTCATTTTCCCCATGGCGTCATGGTTTTTTCAACTGCAGATATGCAACGATTATAGCATTGAGTCATGATTTTTTGAAGTATTCAGTCTTATAACTGCAGCAGTGTGTGCATGTACAAATTGAGTAACGCTGCTCTCTTAAATTATTATATTTACATTCCACATATTTTTTTGCTTGTAAAGTGTGCAGAAAGCCTTTATAACACTGAAATCTGCAGTAAAAGAGGAGGGGGTGCGGACCTCATCCCCCCTGGATAATTAGATTTTATTTCTTTTATAAAATAAAATTTCCAATATATGCCTCGGAACCCTTTAAACGATAGAGAACTCCGCAATTATGAAAGGCAAAGGCGAGATTGCGAAGTTGCGAAGGCGAAGGAGCGATAGTAGTATCGCACATTACAACACATGCTTAGAATATAGATGTTCATGTATAACGTAGAAGAAAACAAAACTAAATGATTTTTTTAAAAATCACTTTCCCCCAGAAATTTAAATAAGAAGTATTCATATCCCTACGCTACCTGCCTCCTTAGTCTTTTCCCATACAAATATTCCATACAAATATATACATGTATCATTATTCGATTGACAATTCATTCACCAATGAATGTTGCTCATATTATTACAACAATTATTCTTTAATGATTATTGCTCGTTAATTATCACACAATATCCTCATTGTGTATGAATTTGTTTTTCTTTATTTCCGTCATTTCCCGCCATATGTCGACAAGTTGAAGTAACGAGAAGTGACGTAACTGTAAAAAATCAATTAGTGGCAAAGTAAAAGTGTGTTGTGTGTGCTTGTTATGAATATGAAAAACTATATAGAGTGATTTATTTACAAGTTTGGAGTTTATAACTTCAAAATCAGTTGAACAAATTGAAAATTCAAGTAATTTCAAAGCCCTGTCTTAGATACGGGGTAACCAATTTCTATTCTTGTTTACAGCGGGGGTCAATTTTATACGGGGGTCATAAATGTAGAAAAAAAACCCTGGGTCTTTTTTCTTCAGAAAAATCCTATTATTCTTTAGCAAGGGGGGTCATTATTCTACGTCGAAAAATGACCCCCGGTCATTATTCTACGGGGTCATTATTCTTCATTACACCGACCTTCAGACACTGCTACGGAACATGATGACAATATATGCTCCAAATTTGCTGGTATTAGTACCTGTGCATGTATTGGAACAGGTTATT
Source organism: Magallana gigas (assembly GCF_963853765.1). NCBI lineage: Eukaryota > Metazoa > Mollusca > Bivalvia > Ostreida > Ostreidae > Magallana > Magallana gigas. Next base: position 2,833,839 of record NC_088859.1, on the reverse strand, counting down.
AGCGAAATAACAAAAAGACCTACCAGGTGAAATAAATCTTCCATGTACAGACCTAACTAACACATAAATAAATTGCTCATTTACTCTGTCCCAAGATATCCTCGATTCACATTTTGCTTAATTACTCGATATTTATAAATACCTCAGGGTTCAAACGATGTTCATTAAAAGTATAAAAAATTTCCAAGATTTCTCGGTTGAAAAACCCCATTAGCTTATTTGATGTCTACGGGGATTTTGTATTGCAGTAAGCCCAGATGATAACGTTAAAAAATTGCGCGAGGTATTCCGCGAGACTTCCGGATGGAGAAAAGATGTAAACATTCTCCTCTGTTAATACCCTTAAGAAATCTTTTTTTGTTCCTGTGATCTTTTTCGAGTAAAAAATGAGTGTCAATAAAGATGTTTTGGAAATTTTCCCTTTCATCGAATTTAATTGCACTTCTTTCACCGGTATGTATATTTTTATTAAAAAACGACCAAATGTGCTGCATAAATATCTTCAGGAAGACTAAAAGAATAAAAAGTACTTATAGCAGCATTTAGATTCGGAACAGTTAATAAATACATTTACTTTTGCCATAGCTATGTTATTCAACGTAATATAATTACTAAATTTAGTAGACATAATTTAGCAATTGTTTCAAACAATTTGATATAAAAGAAGTTCATAATTTCTTTATTTCTAAGAATTATTTAGAATCTAATCCTGCTAAAATGAGGTCATGGCGCACGGTCAAACTTAGTGTTCCGTCAACAATAAACAAATAAAATCAACTATGTTTACAGTATGCAAGCCTCTATGTTACTTTTTAATAAGTCTCTTTTAGATCGATCATTTTCTAATTGTTGGAAAATGGCCCATGTTCTACCTCTTTTTAAAAAAGAGGACCCATCACTCTCATGTAATTATAGAACTGTTTCTTTACTAAGCTGTGTAAGTAAAATAATGGAGAGAATTGTTTTCAAACATGTTTATAATTATTTCCATAGTTACAAATTTATAAATACCGAGCCGGTTTTTTACCCGGTCACTCAACAGTGTATCAGTTAATTGAGACATATCATAGTATTGTTAAGAATATTGATGAGGGTAAATCATGTTGCATTGTTTTTTGTGATCTATCAAAAGCCTTTGACAGAGTTTGGCATGAAAGGCTTCTTTTTAAATTACAAACTTTCGGTGTTTGTGGCAATCTTGTTCAATGGTTTAGCAGCTATTTGTGCAACAGATCTCAAAAAGGGATGTACATTGTATAAGGATGTATTATCATCCAGCTTAAGTGTTAATGCCGGAGTGCCACAAGGATCTGTACTTGGGTCCCTTTTGTTTTTAATTTATGTCAATGATGTTGCACAAAATATGTTGTCCTTTTGTAGATTATACGCAGATGATAATTCAATACAGTATGCGGATAAAAACATCAATGATATAGTGAACATCGCTTGTAAAAAATTAGGACTACTTAAGAAACTGAAATTTACATTAGGCAGAGACAAATTATCATATTATATATATTTTTGTAAGGCCAATATTAGAATATGCTTCTGTTGTATGGGATGGTTGTTCTTCCGCAGATATTGAAAAGTTAGAAAAAGTACAGCTTCACGCTGCAAGAATTGTCACAGGACTTCCAATTTTGGTCTCAAGGGAATCATTGTATTTCGAAACGGGTTGGGACTCTCTATCTAAAAGAAGGGAAATAGCTAAACTAACGATAATGTACAAAATTCATGACAATCTTGTACCTCAATATCTTAGTGATATTGCTAACATTTATAGGAAAGATAATTCTCGATACAGTACTCATTATGAAGACAATTATATACCTCCTAGAGTTAAGTATGATACATATAAAAAATAATTTATTCCAGATGCTATAGGCAAATGGAACTCACTAAATTCGGATATTAAAAAATCAGCATCCATCCGCCAGTTTCAAAGAAGCATCTCTAATAATAGCAGTGATTCAAAAATACCTAAATATTTTCTTCATGGTAAAAGAGTAGCCAACATCATTCATACAAAATTAAGACACAATTGTTACTAAATTATGATTTCCACAGAAGAAAAATTGTTGATTCTCCAAATTGCATATGTGGAAAGAAAGAAGATGTATATCATTTTTTATTTGTTTGCAAACTATTTTCTAACGCAAGGAATACCTTATTTAATGAACTATTCCAAATACAAAATTTAGGTATTTTAGATTCGCATACTTTACTTTGGGGTAATGACAACCTAGATCATGAAACTAATGTTAGAATTTTCACAGCTGTGCAGAACTTTATAATCAACTCTCGCCGATTTATATAAGTATACTATTTTGTTCTTTACCATTTTTTTTCAATATATATGTATATACCATGTTTTATGACAATTGAAAATAACTTGTAATTGGGTGAGAACTTAGTAAGTTGTAAGAACTTGTGTTCGAACCCTTTGTATATTATATAAAACCAAAAAATATTGAAACCTAAAATTAAGCATTGTCATGATATTATCTTGAACATGCTCAATGGTGGAAAAAATAAGAAAAAAATATTTGTACATTTGTGTTTAACTCTTACACATTTTGTGGAGGTTGTGATGATTGTATTTTGGACATCAAACAGAACGAAAGAGAACCGAATATATGTAAATATTTTGTCAAAAGAATAAACAACGTCATCTGACATTTAAGGATTTTCTTACTGTAAACGAATTAAGAAACATGCGGTAAAAAATAAAAAAAATAAAAATTCGAGAAGCAAACTAATGGTTTCTGAACAAATGTGAACAATTGAAAATAAGACGTCAAATAAAATATTGCCGATTTAAATTGTATGGTGAAGAGCACAAAAGACTAAGGGTGGTATAAAGATTGGATATGTCTATCAACAGTGCGTGCGTCATATTAAAGTTATGTTTTCAACGCTACCGTGCGCTGTGGAGACAAAAAATGTCGAGTTTAAAATCGGGTAACAAAATCACCTTTTTATCAAACGGAATGAAACTTCGTATATCAATAAAATATATGTTGTTGTATAACGTAATCTGTTAGTTATGACTTCTATGAAAATTATATGATTGACAGCCCAATTGTCTTCGTATTTTGTTTATTGACCTATGCAAATGTTTAATAATTATTATAATATTAATAAATTGCAAACATAATTGTACAGTAACACTCGAAATATCATTGACATCATTACAATGCAGAATTAGAGTTATCAAATGTTTACAGTTACAAAACTCATCATCAAAAGACCAACATGTTTCTCAATCACTCTCTTGCAGTACATGTATCACATGATCAGTTGAGCAGGTGCCCTTTAAGCCATGAGAGAAGATGCTCGTTCCACCAATCAGAGACCTCGCCCCTCGCTATCCTGGACTGGCCCCCTCTATTTGCTGGTGAAGTAAACTTCCTTGGTCAGCATGGAGGTGATACATGGGATCTGTTTCTTCTCGTTCATGTCTGGATGGGAGGTGTCGGACTGGAACTTGTTGGCCACGATTTGATTGACACGTGTCATCATGGTCAGGAGGTCCATTGTCTGGCCATGCTTCTTCAAAACGTCGGACAGCGCCTGGACGAACCAGGAGCCATTGGTTGAGTTCCTCCAGGAGTAGTAACCTAGGCAACAGAAACAGACATGTGTTAACAGGTTAGTCATTGACCAAAAATCATGGGATGTCATGTGTTTCTTACTTTAACGATTTTATACATATTTGTGAATTTACCGGTATGAACTGGAATTATTTCTCTGGTTAATACGCCCATAAACATGAATTATTAGTACATAAGCATGAAATAACCATTTAAGATCAAGAATTTTATAAACGTACACAAACTTAAAATCCTTCAAAAGCAAGTTTTTTTTAATTATTTTCTTTTTGTAAAATGCAGCTAAAAAAGGTTTCAAGAGACAATTTCTGAGGCAAGATTCAATTTCAACAATGAACCTTATCAGGTATAGCAATTATGATAGTTGTTCAAAATAGTGGATCAAGTAACAATACTTGGACCAATTTTCAAAAAAAAATAATGTCTTCTTTATTAGCTTTTAAATACCTTAATTTATTACCAAACCTCTTAGGGACAATCATCTACAGAAGACTTGTCTCATCTTGTTTGTCCCGATCATTTTACAATATTGAAGTTTTTAAGTGGAGTTAGATCCATGTGATTAGCAGAGAACGAAAACGAAATAAATATTTTGTGCATTGATCTATAAATAAATTATTTGGACTTTTAAATCCGCAAAAACCTGCATTTCTATAAAAAATCATATTCTTGGGAAATGTTATCATGCCTTTAAATATCACACAATTTAAAATCCTTTAAAGTGTCAAATAAGGCAACTGGTAAGTGTCTATGACATGCTGAAACCAATGTGTTCTATTAAAGCCCTCACCTGGAACAACAGAGTAAGCAATCAGGAAGTCGGCCTCTGACGGGATCTTCTGGCGAAAAAACTGAGGCTCTACGTCCATGAAGCCTTTAGCGTCTGAAACATTCATGTCCACACCGTCATCAAACATTGTTCCACGGCAAGCCTGCATCACAAGAGAACCGATTAAAAGGTTGGTACCGTCGTCAGCTTAAGACTATATGAACATGGTCTTTAACAACCTTTGTCAGCAAAGATGGAATGAAAGAGATCAACGATCTATTATTAATAGTGATTCATTCAAACATCTTTGCAATACACCTATGGACAACACTTGTGATCACCTGGATAAAGAAGATTTTGGGTTTTCCTGCCAGAGAGAGACATTTGTTGCCTTTGAAGGGCTCCATCAGGTCATTAATGGGGATCAATTTGTCTATCCCCCATATAAACCCATCCTCCCCATGGGACAGAATGGCGCAGGCGAAACAGTCATTGTCTTCGTGTTTCAGTTCAGCGGCTATAAATGAAGGATTCAAACTGTAAATTCGGTTGTTATATCATACGTATGTCAATCAGTCACATATTAGAAAATAATTATTTCTTTATTGGCATTAATTTGGCATTCAACTTTTAATTTACAATATAATGTAATGGAAGAAATACAGGACGACATATTCAAATAGTAAAAATAAACATCAATCTAAATTATGGTATTGAATATATACAAAATGACCTCTGATGTATAGATTTAAGAAAAGAGTCCCGTTTAGACACCATACTTAAACGAATTTAAGTAGGTCAACAATTTATTCTTTTTGTATAAGAGTTGAGAAGAAAATAACAGGATGAAGTCTAAAAATTGTAAAATAAAAACACAAAATCCTAATCATCGAGAGAATAAAGATTTGCTGACCTTTCTGTAGTGTAGCTTTTATTTTGTCTGCTGTGAGATTGTTTTTGAGATCTACTTCAAAGCCGAGCTCAGACAGACGGTTGTGAAGAGCGGAGGCGTCCTTGTCCGTGCCGGTCCGTTCATTCAGCTTGGTCTTAGGGTTAAATGTCTTGTTGTTGATGATGATGGCTTTACCCCTGTTTGGATAGTCCATCTTGTACTTGTGGGAGAAGAACTCGGTCGCTGTCTGTATTGTAGTGGCAACTGGTTTACCACTGTAAATTCAGTTCTTAATGTAGTTAGTATAATTTTTTTTAAAAGTTTGTGCTTTTACAGAAATATAAAATGTGTTGAAGACTGAATATAACGACACAGAAAGAAGAGAAATAAATAATAAACATTCTTACACATTGTGATTAAACTGATTCAGACTAATGAGGTATGAAAGATACTAATCAAAGTACTGAAGTACTGACGGGAGTTGATTTTATCGATTATCATTTATTCAAAATCAACGATATGTGATTTTGCATAGCAAGAAGTATCAGTAATCGAAATATTGCTGAGAAATTGTATGGATCCAGGCAAGATTGAACTCTTGTCTTGTTCAACCAAACGCTCGGCTGTCTCCGCTTTTCTACGACAAGCCAGAGAGGCTCTTTTTTATCGGATATTAACGGAGACAGCCAAGCGTTTGGTTGAACGTGACTACATTGCACTCCAGCGTAGGAATACATACGACTTTAAAAAATATCTAAACTGTTTGTACAATTTAAAATCTTAATATTTTCATGGTATTAATAAATAAGTTTTCTTGAAAAACAATGCTTCAGAATACATAGCATCGAATTTATCAATTATTTTCAAGAACTAAGTGTTGTCAGCGGTATTGATTTGTGCTTAGGTCCAAACACTGTTTCACATTCGCTTTGCCCGAGTAAGTGCAAAGGAGAGTTGATAAAAATCAACTCCCAAAAATGAAAAGGTTTTAAGCTGCAAGTCAATAACAAGCAATCGAAGAATGTTGACAAAAGGTAAAATATATGAGTAAATACTTTGCTTACTAACTAAAAGAAATCACGTGTATTCAAGAAAACATTCCATTCTTACTGCTCTTTTCTTGGAAATAAAAAATTCAAAGAAAATTATTCTATGATTATTATAAATACCTCAAACAATCAATTGTCTTAAGCAATTAACATTGTGTTATTGTGAACGGCAATGTCTCTACTGACATGTTTCGTAGTACTATGGTAAATATACCAGCAGATCAATAGCCATTCAAAATGCCATAGAGCATTCAGATTACTAACCACATGAAGGTCACTAGAGTACATGACAATTGATTGCCCTGTAATAAAATATTTTTACCTTTGTGCTTTTGATTTTCCAAATGGGAAGGCATCTGTCTCTGACACAGGCTTAGCATCAGGAACATTAGTGTCTGTTATCAAGAAAAATATTCTTATCAGAGTTGATTTAAAATTTAAAACTTAAATAAACTGAAAGTACCTAAATTGTCATAAAGCCCAAAACTGAATTTGAATCAACTTATTGTTTAAGATCCCAGTAAACAAATCTCCTTGCTCTAATAGGACTTAAGAATAAGTTGGTATAGAAAGTAGTTCTGTAGTTGTATAGTTAGATTTTGGTGTACATAGAGAGATTTCAACACAGGGCTGTACATAAATTACTATTCATCAAACGACTAGGCCTAAATACTTATTAAAAGAGATTGATTCAGTTTTACATTCAACCCCTCATTAATCGCAACATGGCAATAATTTTGAAAATATGATTTATTTCTCATTAGAAAAGATGTGAAATATATTTATATCAGTAATCAAATGAAAAATAAGACATTAATTGATATGCTGTAAATGTTTGACACAATGTTACTACGTACTAGAAACACACTCTTGGCTCATCGCTTCTTCCATGGTTCAGACCTTTACGGTTTACACCATTCTGTGTTTGCAAGGATAACCTCTTCCTTTCGCTTTGTTTGTTCGATTATTCAACCTTCAGAATTAACCTGGCTTCTAAAATAGAAGTGACGACTCGTTATTTGATTCTTTTTGACGAAAGCCCATTTAGCTCATTTTAGTAGGTAAAAAAAATTCGCGAAAAAACGCGAAACTTTCGGACATAAACGCGTAACTATCGCGATATAACGCGTTACTTTCGCAAATAAACGCGAAACATTCGCGATATAACGCGTTAGTTTCGCGAATGAAACGCGAAACATTCCCGAATAAACGCGAAACTTAATTCATAGAAGAACCCCTATGAAGAATAAGTACTGAAAACAAATATATGAATTTAAATAAAACAAAATAATATCATATAAAAATGTAAATGAATAAGATTTAACCTTATACAAATTAATATAAATTCAAACGTAGGAAATCTTTAAAATCTTAGTACTGATTTTCAAAGGACAAAATGCATCGCGCTTTACATTCTAATGGGCGCTGTATTTTTGAAAATGAGACAGCAACATATTTAAATTATAACAATTTTAATTCGAATTAAACGTTTTATTAAATATCATTTTAGAATTTAAAGGATATCATTATTTAAATCGTTATAACATACATTGTATGTTATATCGCTGCGACATAAATTAACGTATAGTTTAATACCAGAAAGACAAGTCAAGGTGGGAATTGAAATTTTTAAGCTATTGTTCAAATCTAGATGACGTAAATTCGTCCTCCAAATTTATCACATATGTCATTTGAAAATTAATAACAAGATTTTAAAGGTTTCCGACGGTTGAATTAATATCAATTTTATAAGAAAAAGATAATAAATGAATGCCTGTTCGAACACAGGGTCGGCGAACAAATGAAAATCGTAATATGATGCTCAAACTTATTATCTACTTGAGATATATAACATAATTTATTAATATCTATATGTAAAAAAGATAATTTTTCTTCATAAATCAATGTAACACGGATATAATAATAATAATAATGAATAATAAGTATTTTATGATATAAAATGTGTTTGTTTTTAATTCTTTTTCTTCATAAGGGTTTTGTTTGAAATGACAATATTTATATAATGGTTTCGCGTTTATTCGCGAAATTTACGCGTTAATTCGCAAAAGTTTCGCGTTTATTCGCGAAACTAACGCCGTTATGTCGCGAAAGTTTCACGTTTTTTCGCGAAACAAATATTTTTTTCACCCACGAAAATGAGCTCAATGGGCTTTCGTACCTTTTCAATATATTCGATCAGTGCTAACCATCTATTCTAGACGGTGTGTGGACTGTTTGGTAGTGATGCAAGACCACCGTGTACAAACATCAGGCTGAAGCTAGCAGCCACTAACACTAAGCCCGTAGAAGCTAGCAGCCTATGAGGAAATTCATCAACGTACATGTACTAAGACTCGAACAGAAAATTATATTTTACTTTATTACTGGCATATTTCAATTAATATCAAGAAAATGTATGCCTGAATAATTTCTCTGAGCATAGACAACTTCGGATGCAGTAAAACTCGCCTGGATAATTCGTGTCTACTGAATTTAAATGAATATTGGTATTTTTATATACGTACGCTTAAAAATTTATCTCCGAGACTGTTTACTCTTCTCCGAAAATAACATGCATCCAAAATCATAAAAATCCTCGTATAATTACTAAAGAGGGCCGATTAGACAATTTACATTGTGATTTCAGTCTCATTAAAAACTACTAGTAGCCTCAATCGCAAACCAAAACGAAGGAAATTAAACATGAATTTGGGATTATTTTGTGCCAGCCATGTTTTGACGTAAACCTCCGAAATATATACAAAAGACTATTAACACACCCGAACTTTATCATATTTAAGCATTTCACAATGATATAGGGGTTAAAAGTGGTCCATTATCTTCTTTATCTTTGAAGTGTGCATCAAACGAATAACAGGGCAGTGTAGGGGACCTATGGAGCTATTATTACCCGGTCTCCAATTTGGGCTGTATGGGTACCACCAAGTAGCCCAGGGGTTTGGGCTATAGTACGTAGTAGCCCCAATTTGTTCTGCAACAGAGTGGAAATATACCGTATGGTGACTAGAACACCGTAACGTTAGGTACAGTCAGTAACGGTGGAGACAGATTTTTCCCTTCCTCACACTGTCGGAGTCCTAAGTCCACTCGTGGAAATGGAACATCGGGACCACAACCACGAATGAACTCAATGCCCCTGACGTTGTGAGGGTGGATGTGGATTAGTTTTGCAAATTTCTGCCCTCTTGTAAAATTGTGTCTTTTTAGTGTGTCCTAAGACATTTATGCATCACATTTTGACGATTTTTAATAAAATCAGTGGCGTAGCTAGACCAGAAACGAAGTGCATGCTTAAAATGGCAGGGGGTGTGGGGGCCGCCATGAGGCCCCCAGTGGGTCCAGGGCGAAGCCTGGTGGGGGCCCGGGGGGCGAAGGCCCCGGAAGCCCATGGGTTCTGACGATTTTTAACACTAAAAGTCATCGCAGAAACTGAAATGAATGCTCACCATTTAAGCATATTTTTATATATATCGAAAGAATGGAATAGAACTTTCCAGAACGGGGTAACCAAGAACGCGGTTTGACTAATTTGAGTAATTCACGTGTAGGACGGTTTCATCATGCGTCGTTGGTAGATATTCATATGTAGTGAATTATGGCACGCCAAATTCACTAAACTGAGCTAAACATAGTTTCACAGTCGATAAACTAAGTTTATCAGCTGTTAACTATAGTTTACGGATCCTAAACTATAGTTAACGATTCGTTAACTATAGTTTACATCTGTGAAACTATATTTCACGAATGTAAACTATAGTTATCTGATAAATATAGTTTCACAATCGTGAAACTATATTTATCAACTCTAAACAATAGTTTACGAATGTAAATCTATATTTATCAGCAAAATCTATTGTTAACGTGTATTTCCTGACAGAAAAACATAGATTTGCATGCGGAAACTATAGTTTACAGATGTGAAATAAAGATTAACGTCGGTATCTATAATTTAGGATCCGTAAACTATAGTTAACAGACGTGAAATATAGATCAACGTCGGTAACTATAGTTTAGGATCCGTAAACTATAGTTAACAGCCGATAAACCTAGTTTATCGACTGTGAAACTATGTTTTGCTAATTTATGTGAATTTGGCGTGCTTTAGATTTGTAAACCATAGTTTACTCATCATAAAACCCTATTTATCAGATAAACTATGTTTAACAACCGCGAATGATTGTTTTCAGTGTTAACTATAGTTTACAGATGTGAAACAGATTATCGCGTTAACTATAATTTACAGATGTGATATATAGATTAACGTCGGTAAGTATCGTTTACGATTAGTAAACTATAGTTAACAGTCGATAAACCTAGTTTATCAACTGTGAAACTATGTTTAGCTCATTTTTGTGAATTTGCAATAGTGAATCGGACCTTTTCGGTTAAAAAGTCAATAAATGAAATGGAAAAATTTGATGCGATTTTTGTTTTGATCGAAATATTTTTTTTCCAGAAAGGGGTGCCCAGGAAAGCGGTTTGACTAATTTTCACTATGGCGGAAAGCGTAGAGAGAGATACTTTGAAAATGACAACTTTGGTATAAATAAAATGCAAATAAATATGCATACACTAGCGTTTACACTAGCGATTGGTAGTGAACTTTATACATTGTGTTATCAAACGGGGAAGTCAAATTAGGGGGAGGGGGGGGGGGGTTACCCTCCCTAATTTTTTTTCTTTTATCTGAACTTCACATTTGGGACAGGGATAAAAATATCAGTGGGATTTGAAATAAAGAACAAAATTTAGACATATGACGTTCTAAATACCCACTCACTGGTTTAAAAAAAACCAAACATTGTAATCATTCTCCACTCAGCTGCAACAAAAAGAATTTAAAGGGACTTGGACACGATTTGACTTAAAATTTTCAAATTTTATTTTTCCATTTTCAATGTTTATACAGATAAATATAGAAGTTTAAAATGCTATGTCAAAATTTGAAAGTCAAATATCAAATTATAAGCAAGATACAGAGTTCTTAATTCTTTGTTTTGTAAACAAAGCTCAATATTGTCATTTTTTACATATGTGTTGTATTGGTGTAAGTTTCAATCAAATGTATCTTTCTTTTGTTGATAATAGTATTAATGAAGATATTGAATTAGTCAAAATTGTTTTTTACATGTCATTTTGTCTAAGAAATTGTAATTTTCTACATAACATTTTTTGTAAACAACTATAAGATTCGAACTTTGTTTACATAACAACCAATTCTTACCTCTGTATCTCGCTCGTAACTTGACTTTAACATTCAATATTTTGGTCAATCATTTATAATGCACTAGTTAACCATTTTATACATAAAAAATAAAAATAAAATTTATGATCTTAAATCGTGTCCAAGTCCCTTTAAGGCCACATTCATATATATATATATATATATATATCATCCAATATATATTGAAACATAATGGTTATGGTTTTTTACTCGCAAAAAATCACAGGAACAGAATTTCTTACAGAGACTTAAAATCGGATAATAAATCTTTTCTCCTTTCGGAAGTCACTCGTAATTCCTCGCCAACTTTTTCATCAATATTATCCGGGTACATTGCAAAAACCCCGTAGATTCCTTTATTTAAGCTAAAGTGAGCGTTTTAAATATTTTCCTACACCAGTATATATATACCGCCAACGATAAAGTTTTTGTTAGATATTGTTACGCCACCCCCCCCCCCCCCCCCGTTATTAACCCTGGTTCCGACGCCTATGTACAGTGCATATAAAGTGAATACTGGTAAAATATCATCACCCTGTATAAATATTTTTTGTAAAAATATATCATTATCTTTACTACATGTACGCTAGCTGCAGGTATGTATCTTCCGGTCAGTAATTATTTCGGATGGACGACCTCTTAATTTTTCAGACCAGGAGCTTCAGACCTGCAGCTACGGGTACTCCAGCTCGTTTAATGATTTTGAATAAAAAACAGTATGAAAAAAACTATATTATATAAATGGAAAATTGCAATAGCTCCTCTCTGTAAATATTCCACCAACCTTTTTATGCAGGAAAACGATGAAAATAGATCCGTATCCTTGAAAATATAACTTAAATTTTGATACGTGTTTTGATGATGACATAACTATTGGGGCCCGTATAGAGGTGTAACAGGGGCCCTATGTAGGTGCTGACAATAGGGACCTTTATCATCGATATTTATAGCCTTTTATCATCGATATTTATAGCATTGGGTCCGATATTTATAAAGAACATGCGTAGACAAATTTTATTGTAGTCTCACATCTCCGTGAATGAGCATGGGGGGGGGGGGGGGGTGGGGGGGCTTGGGGGGGCTTAGCCCCTCCACTTTTTTTGCAAATTTATACCTTACCATTAGAAACATAGCATGATAGAGGGTTCAGCCCCCCCCCCCCCACTTTTTCTCACAGGAAAGATTATTGTTTCTAAATATACCTTGAAAGATTGAAAAGTTGGATTCAGAAGTATACTAGCCCCCCCCCCCCCCCCCCCCCCCTACGGATTAGGAATTTCATGATTTTGGGAAGAAAAAAAATTGAGTAAGTAATTTGGGGTTTTTTTGGGGAAGAATAGGTATACTCACCCCCCCCCCCCCCCCCCCCCCCCCCGCACGGATTAGGATTTCCATGATTTTGGGAATTACTTTTTTCTCAATATTTCTGAGGATTAGTCTAGCCCCCCCCCCCCCCACTTTCAATTTGCTTCCGACGCCAGTGGCATGCATGCTCAGAAAAAGAAGACTATAAGACTGGTTCGTTGTCTTTGATTACGAGCGCGCTTCTTATTATCTTGAATTTCCTAGCGGCAGCGTTTGAATTAATTATTTACAAAAAAATTAAATGGTATCATTTCAATATGGATTGTCAAAGAGTACAGTGCAAATGGAAAATTATAGCACGGAGTGCATTTAAAAAACTTGGATTGTGACTCGTTGGTTTGACAATATGAAAGCCTGTAGAAGTAACCCGAAACGGCTATAATTTTGCCGACAACTGGGGAATAGCCTACATTCACTTCTCAAATAATATTACGGGGGAACTGAAGAAATTTTATTAAACACAGAGTTAGGCCCCTGTGGGTGTTTGATTGGAAACAAGATGAAAGCAAAATAGACGAAAAGGCCCAGTTTGTATGATAATGTTCACGGGTCATTATCAAAATATGCAGACTTTTGAAAAATGTAAAACATGAGAAAATTATTGCTGAAAAAATTACTTTGATTGCAAAAAACACATTTAACAAGCAATGAAGTATAACATCTAAAAATTTGCAAACATTGGAATCTACCATTTAGTAGATAATTAGACTAAAATATATTGAACTGTGAAAATTTTGTCAGTGGTGTAACAGGCATATAGTATAGGAAAAAATTCTTAAATAAAATAAAATAATTCTTTTAAAATGATGGACATAAAGTTTATATCAACAAACTTCATTTAAAGTTATCAGAATTAGATAACAGAAAATATTTGACACATTTACATAGTGACCAACATAACATTTGAGACAAAGTCTTGATGTTACTCAACAAATTTTTAATTTGAGCATTAAAAAGAACACAACTGGATTTTTCTTATAATGGAGCATAAAAAAGACATTACTATAAATGCACTGGTGTTTTCAAATATACATGTATCATTTCCAGTTAACTTTATTTGGAGAAAAATGTACATGTTACACCACTGATTATTATGTTTTACCACTGACTTAAAGTTACACCACTGACCTAGCGGAGTCTTGGTAAAATGGGTAGGCAAACCCGGGCCGGGGCAAAATAAAAGCCGGGGCAGATCGATATTTTTCTATTTTCTTTGTTAATAATCAACCAATCTACTTGAAATTCTCAGGATATGTTACCAATTGATATAACTGTATTCGCTGTAAATATTTCTGCACAACAATGTATATTAAGTAATTTATCGACGATTGTTGATTTCCAAGTTGGTAAAATGGGTAGGCAAACCCGGGTCGACATTTTACGGTTTTGTGGACTTATTTAAGACAAAACTGAACATTTCACGTTTAATTCCGGTAAAACATATGAAATACTTATAAGAAGTAGTCATAAATTTATTGAACGGAAAATAATTATTCTTCGATTAATAACAGTTTTAAGGAAAAACCGGGTCACTAAAACCGGATCCGATCACCCGGGACAAACTTGATAATTCCGTAATAGTTGCGTGTCTATGTTATCCCACATGGATATTATCTATGTTTTATTAACGTTACTTTTCATTACAATAATTCACATAATTTGAGAATAAAGATCACTGATACTCTGCCTAGCTTTAATATTATTCTATAATGAGTTGAGTGCTTTTCAAAAAACCTTTATAAAGCTTCCACAAAACTTACTTTTCTCATTCAGCACATGGACATCAATCTGATGTCTGTTCTGTAGTTTTTTTTTTAAAAGTAGGTATGAATTATAAAATGTGTGTTTTCTTTGAATAAGTAAATGTTGTTTACATCTTGTCTTTTTATCTCATCGGGCAGGAAATAATGAATTGATATGCTGTATTTGTCGCGGTATGGGGTTGCAATTTTATGATATTAATTTAATGATAATTAATGTTGTAAAATAATTATATTTTGTTAAATAGAGGGCATATTGATTGCTTACAAAATAAAAAAAAAATAAAAATAAAAACGAAAAAATCCACGAAAAACCCAGCATGCGTTCATATTATCACAGCTCTTTTAAATAATTAGTGATATATAAAATTTACAAAAAACAAAATTTAATAAAAAAAAAAAAAAATAGTGGTTTTAATAATTTCTTTAAATATTTATTGAAAGTTAAAATTAATGTGTAACACCAAAACATTACTTACCTTTTCAATTCAATTTAGGCTCTAATGAGGATACCTCCTTGTGGTTAGAGCTGGGCAATGTCACAATATTTGTGATAGCTAACATCCTCATAATTTCGGAATTTTTAAGTTTGTCCCGGGTGTTCGGATCCGGTTTTAATGACCCGGTTTTTCTTAAAAACTGTTATTTATTGAAGAATTTTTACTTTCCGTTCAATAAATGACTATTTCTTATTAGTATTTAATATGTTTTACCGGAATTGAACGTGAAATATTCAGTTTTGTCTTAAATAAGTCCACAAAACCGTAAAATGTCGACCCGGGTTTGCCTACCCATTTTACCAACTTGAAAATCAACAATCGTCGATTAATTTCTAAATACACATTGTTTTACAGAAATATTTACAGCGAATACAGTTATACTGATTGTTGACATATCCTGAAAATTTCAAGTAGATTGGTTGATTATTAACAATGAAAATTGAAAAATATCGATCTGCCCCGGCTTTTATTTTGCCCCGGCCCGGGTTTGCCTACCCATTTTACCAAGACTCGACCTAGCGATAATAAATAAGAGATAAGTGTATTAAATTTTGTAAAATAAACTAATCTCTATTTTTGATTGCATTTAAAACATGATAAATTTGATCTTAAATAAAAGTTTTCGTACCTCATTCTTTCATAATCTGAAGATAGACACACTGTTACACCACTTATAATCAGTGTTACACCACTGACACAAAAATGGCATGTAGATGTTTTTTTTTACATGAATTCACTCGTTCTTTGATGTTATAATTCATACTATTGGCATCCACACACTTTTATCCACCTTGTACCGAGTTCGAACCTTCTTTGGCTCATCAATCTCACAAACAACATCGTCAATACTATACCAGCTCATATATATCATACATTTTGGATTATAAATTTGAAATTTCTCCAATTTTCTCCAAAATCTATGCATACAACTCATATACACTTCCTCTTTGTTTATATATGTTTTTTGAAGCTCAGCTAGCATTTGTTACCTTTTAGCATTTGAAAGATTTTAGTATAACATAATAGGAACGTGAAATGTCAGTGGAATAACATATCTTATAATACACTATAAGTCAATAAAAAATTTGATTTTTTAATAAAAAATAAAATGTGGACTATTTCATTTCTTTATTAGAATAAATTTGTTTTTACTTCTATTTTTTAATCAAGTATTTAAATGGGTAAAACATAATTAGAGCATACAAAATGTCAATGGTGTTTCAAATAATGTCAATAGTGTAACAGGTCTCATTTTCCAGATTAAGAAAACACAATTGCAATTAAATAGTCAAGCTTTCTTTATTGTGACTGTGTCTAACTTGCAAAATTGATAAATAGCAATTGTTCAAAATGCTCAAAATATAAATGAAATGGAAGAAAAAGTAAAATAATTAAATAATGTCATGTGGTGTAACAGATTTGTCAGTGGTGTAACAACAATTTTTGGCTACACCACTGACCGTTATACCACTGATGTATCCATAGTAAATGTAGCAGTATGACCCAAGAGAACAAATACTACACTAAGCTACATAGCCTATGTTATAATGTGATAAACATTCATCATTTATGTGAAAAACTTTTTTGTTCTTTCATAATAGAAAACCTTAAATAGCACGTTATCCCACTGACACAGTTTACATTGTATTTTTCGGAGCATACTAACATTTTCTGCCATATTTTTTATTACAATGATGTCATCACTGATACATTTATCTTTTTAGTAGCAGGGAATGATGTCACTATGATCTGAGGGATTCCAATTGTAGTACAATATTATTTACTTGATGTATTTTAAGATATATTTATTTAATTTGCCTTGTAACACCAATAATAAAATTTTTTTGTACAAGCATATATCTCATCAAATTCATTGTTTTTAAAAGAGAAATTGTTAAGGAGCAGCATAGCAGAAATTAATATATGAATGTTGTTTTGAAAATTAACGTTGATTTTTGGAATAAAACATCAATATTATTGAAGATATTGTAGGTTAAAGACGTTGGAAAAATTTAATGACAACATAAATTCACTGAAATCTCATAACAAATAATATTTTTTTTATACTTTAAGCAGTAAAATTGTCAATTTATTTGTTCAACAATATAGGTTTAAGTTTCTAAAATCCAATGGTACTGTATATATTCCCCAGAACATTATTTTTCCCCCTTGAAATTGACACTGACGCAAAAGGCTGCATATTTTGATAATGACCCTCTGAACACGCTGTTGATAGGTAAGGTGAATGGGTAAATTACCCCTTTGATAGAGCTCATTTTAGGAGAAGACGGACATGATAATTTTTTTTACAAATAACAAATGAAAAAAAATATTAAAGGGCATTTACAGGACCGAGTATTGATGGTGTAACTATTGGTAGAAAGGGGTCCGTAAAGAGGACAAAAGTCACCGATATATTTATATAGTATTGGAGTTCGGTGTAGAGATGAATAATGACCCCCGATGAACGGTGTCTTTTTTCAAAGTAGAACAATGACCCCCAAAATAAGTTAACAACACAGAACATATTAAGAAATCATTGTATATAGTTTATCATATCCATAGCAAACACACGTTCATTGAAACGAATTGATTATTAACAGTTTACTCTCGTCGACATTTGGCGGGAAATAACGCTGCGCTTGCGTAGAAAATAATATTTAGCATCATTTTATATAGCTTTATTATTTGAAAACGTTCAAAGGCTTATTGAACTAAATTTTGTCGCGACATTACATTCTACATTTGCATCGGCAACAAATCAGGTCTACACGAGTGTGTTCAGAAACCTTTGCAGGTGTTGCATAACTATTCCGTAATGAAAAAAACCCCGAAAAAAACCACATTCATACATAATGAATAATTAACATTCTATCTAAGAGGAGATTGTGTGATAAATAAAGGAGTCAATAATATTGAAAGTAATATAATTGTTTTATTAATAATATAAGCAATATTCATAATCATTGGTGAAAAAAAATTGAAGAATGACCTTTATATTTTCATGAAAAATATTGAAGAGGTAGAAATATGAATTCTTATTTACATTTCTTGCGGAAAATGATTTTTTCAAATCATGTTATGTTACTTTTGTTTTTTCTACGGATAACATGTACATCGATATTCTATAGTCTGTCCCAAGATATCCTTGGAAAAAATTGAATTGAAAATAAGGAAAAAAACAGTGAAATTGAAGTCAAAAATATATTTGCCCCCCCCCCCCCCCGGAGAATAGGATTTTCAGGATTTTGTAAAAGAAATTTTCCCCCTTTTTGTGCTTGTCACAAGATTTTTTGGATGAGCCCCCCCCCCCCTTCAAAAAACGTATAATTAATTCTGATTGTAACGCGCTTTCTGATTGGCAAAAAAATATTTTATATCGTATAAAACATGTTGCCTACGTCACAGTAAGACTTACGTCAAAACGTATCAATACGCCTGACATTACGTTTGAATTTTGTACATTTTTACGTCATTTTAATTAAGGTCAAGATCTAGTTAATGATTCCAGACTGTCTTTTTGGTACTAGAACAATTTTTTTCCTGTATTTTACGGCTTTAAAAGAATTACTTAGAAAATAACACAATATTTTGACATTCTATATTTAATCACGATAAAAGTAATCCCGGTACCTATATATAATTTGGCATCATTTTAAAGAGGGTCAAGAGCTTGTTTAATGCCGTTTTTTGGAGAGATTGTAGGCATTCTAAATATATTTCATTAGTCAAAAATGGACAAAACTTCGAGATTTGTTACTTTTATCCTTCATATTTCATAGAAAATGGTTGATTAAAACGTGATTTTTCATTGTGTCTACCAAAGATTTAAGCCCCGGTACACCCTATGAAACAAAGATATTTTTATTAAGCATCATTATTTAAATTTATATCTTAAATCTCATAAACCTTTAGTACTAGATCTTGACCTTAAAGGTCAAATGACCGTTTTTATCCACAATAAAGAGAAAAAAATAGATTAAGCAATGAATTCAATAGTTTTATACGATATGAAATGGTTTGAAACAATTTACGCTTTATACAATAATGCAAATGAGAATCGCGTGCGGTAATCGTTGTGACGTCACTTAAAAGTTCACACAGGATTTAACGTTTTTGCAATTCTATAGCATTGATTCATGATTTTTTGAAGTATACAGTCTCATAACTGCAGCGGTGTGTCAGACATTTTGAGTTAGCGCTTTACGAAAATTTGTATGCAAACATCGCTGCAGTTATGAGACTGTATACTTCAAAAAATCATGATTTAATGCTTATATTTACTTTTTATTAACTTCATGCCTTGTCTGCAAATGTGATTTATACCTTAAAATTCCTATTTTATCCTAAGGGTAAATTTATATTAATGGAAGAGCCACAGTAACAGCCACAAGCGTGAACTTTGATTTTCGCTTGTGACGTTGCATTTTACAGCGTTCTACGTTTGTGACGTCATAATAAAGTTCGTCATTTTAACCTTTGAGTACCCTGTGTGCATTACTGTGTTTTTTAAAATTAACTGCCGTAGCTTTCAACACACTTTACAAGAAAAAAATATGTGGAATGTAAATATTTAAGCATTGAATCATTATTTTTTGAAAGATATAGTCTCATAACTGCAGCGGTGTGTGCATACAAATTGAATAACACGCGCTGAATATCAAGCAATTAAGAAAATGTGAATGGGGGATATATCTTGGGACAGAGTATAATCTTAAAAAGACATCTCTTGTAACTATCTGGAATTTATCAATATTACATGCAAATTTTTTTGTCCTCGGTTCTAAGGGAGAACAGGGGGTTGCAGTGTAAATTATTTTTGTCAATGAATTGTTTGGCTTTTTTAAAAACAAATTTACATTATGATGTCCACTGCAACATATATCATTTTTATGACTACTTTCTTACCTTGCAAAGGAGATATTTAAATAGGAGTTATCCCCCTTTTCTGGGAGTATGAATTTTTTTTAACAATTTCAATTTTCTGCAATAATTATTTTATTTGATGGAATTTATTTGCAAATGATATTCATTAATTTTAAGAACGAAAACAAATTTAAAAATTGTTTACAACATTGGCTTATCTACATAGCAATGTCATAATTTTATCAATATATTGCTAAAATCAGTTCTTCAAATTTTGAAGGTTTTGATTCTTAATTTGAACAAAAAAAAAATTGTTAATGATTTTTTTTAAAATTTCATATATTAACCTTAGCATGTGCTTTATAACTAATACAATTTTCATGGCAACTGTCTCGACATTCTAAAAGAGAGATACTACAATAGGAATCACCCCTACCCCTTATTCTTGAATTACATGAATGACCTTTTGTGACAAATTCTGTTTGGAACCATAAAAAAGTAATGCATTATTTAGAGCATTTTCAGAATATTTAGCTGCTTATGATTTTGTACATTTACATTTCTAATATTAAAAATGTTAAATTTCCACCAGGTCATATACTTTAGAGCTGTTTAGTACGGGAAAAAGATCTATTTAATTCTGTATGACGTCATAATGAATAAATGACATCATAGCAATATACAATCAAATCAATTATCAATTATGACGTCATAATAGAGTTAGCACATCAAAGCATCATTGCAATGATAGTCACGTGATATGTGTCATGTTCCCCCGATGAGTCATATGGACACACATGAGAGGATGAAAAAAAACAATCATGGTAAATATGTCAATTTCTTTTACTTATTGTCTCCACCGAATCATTTGCACAATATCATATTACGTCATATGATAAAGGCTTGATTGAAATATCACTGGTTTAATGATTCTCGACACCCCGTGACTTCTACGTCACAACATGACAATTTGAACGCATTAGGCTATGTATCGCCGAACGTTTGTGTCTATATATCTGTACCGCGATTGGGTGTAGATTTGCTCTAGAGTGACCCCAGATGTTGCGTTTGAATGCTGCAGGGACAATAGCGGTGTAGTAGGAAAGGGGGAATGAGCATATAAATACATTGAAAACATGACTGGACCAGAATTTGAACTGGGGACTTATGCAACTCTAGTCAGGAGCTTTACCACTGAGCTACCCAGGCAGCTATCCACGATCCATGTAGCCCAAACTACTACATTCCTCCCTCCTTATAAATAGTCTTCAACCCCGAAGACACAACACAAGTTCACCTGGCCTTGTCATAATTTTATTGCCTGTGTAACGGGAAGGGAGGAATAATGACGGACCAGACCGGGATTTGAACCCGGGCCCCCTGAATCTCTAGTCAGGTGCTCTACCAACTGAGCTATCTGGCGCCAGTATTCAAACCGGTCAGACCGTCACATTCCTCCCCCCTTCAATGATCTTTGCCTTCGAAGATCACCCCAGGCTCTTCCCCTGGCAGGAGTTCACCTGTCAGTTCCAGGGGTTGGTCACAGCACAAAATGTAACAGGATGGGAGAAATAATGGTGGACCAGACCGGGATTCGAACCCAGGCCCCCTGAATCTCTAGTCAGGTGCTCTACCATCTGAGCTACCTGAGCGGCGGTATTCGAACTAATCTGACCGTCACATTTTTTTAAATTTCTTTTTTTTATACAACCGTCACACCTGAACAAGGAAGGCTACGGAACCATCTGTAGAAGGAAAGAAGGAATGAGCATATAAATTGGCTGTACCAGAAATCAAACTGGGACCCATGCAACTCTAGTCAGGAGCTCTACCACTTAGCTACCCATGCCAATGTCCATGGTCCATATAGCCCCAACTACTAAAGGAGTAAAATTTTAAAAGATTTTTTTTCCTCCAAAATAGAATTTTTTTCTGTAATTTTTAAGTTGAACATGTGTTTTTATATACTTCCCTATATCTTGAAATAATTAAAAAGTTCTGGCTTGTAAGCAGAACTTTTCCAAAAAAGTAGAGGACCCTTAAATATGTTCAAATCTGAATGAGAAATATTTATGTATAGTATGCAGCAATATAGTAAAATCATAATAAAATAGAGAGACATGAATATTTTAGACCAAATAATCAGGAAAGAGGAGAATAGTGTCATTGTAGCGTGCCCATTTCAGCTTAGTGGTGGGTGTCTATAATTCTGTAATTGTTATTTTTCTGATTTATTTAAATCTTATTGCTGATGAAAACAGTTGCTGTTTCCAAGTTAATCCTTTTAAATCTACAGGTAGGTGTTATTACAAATCTTCACCTGTACTTCTACCTGAATGTACAGGTATGATTACCTTTAATATCGGCCATGATTCTGTGAGCAGAGGGCAATGCTTTCATCCGTAGTTTTTAAATGGCACTGCTAGCGCTTCTCAATATAGAGAACTTCCCACTGTCAGTTGTTCTACAAATGTTTATAGATGTTTACCGTACATTGCCTGATTTTTCACAAGTCAAAAGATTTAAACTTTTCAATTTGAATGCATGATAGGATACCATTATATATCTTTCAATAGATCTTTTATACACTAAATTTACAAAGCGATTGACACACGATGAAAATGTCCATACTTCATTGAGTTCAGATTTTACTTTATACAATACATTTGGGTTTTTAGCACAGTAAAAATCAGTGATATGCAAATCATTGAATTCAAATGTCTGGTAGCTTTCCAGCAAAGAAATTCTCAATAGTGAATTAAAAATTGATGGAAATTTTGTTTAACTAGTGAAAGGGGGTGAAAAATCTTCAATCAATAAGGTGATGTACTGATCGAGAAGTTACTTCAATTACAGCTTTATCATTAGTAATATTTATACTTAATTTTTTTTCACTAATTATGATGTACCCGGTACTCTAAATCCAGAAAATTTTGTCATACTTTATTTCAAAACTTCACACAGTCATGTTAATTCAACATTCAAATTATTTTGTTCTTTTCATCCAGGATTTTGAAGATACATGGATTGAAAAATTCTACCAAGATAAAGTTCTACCTATCTACACAGAAATCAGGTACCCCTAGTCTCCGATATTGATCTATGTTATTATTTACGAGACACACGGTAGTGTAATTGTTATTTGGGCAGTTTAAAGATATCAATATGGCTTTAATATAGAAATTTGACGACAAGAATGCTTGAGAGATTGTGTGTGCATTTCTTTTGTTGTTCAGCAAATCACAGGGTGATGTAAAGAAAGCATTTATTGAATGATTAAAGGGAACAATATTAAGGGGGTGATGTACAGGGCTAGGAATCTATTCACCACTGAGTGCATAGTGATTTCTGGAATATTGAAATTGGATTTACAAAAAATTTGGATGTGTTTGGAATATTAATGTGTATATATATGTACAGGTAAATGTTTATTCATTTGACTCCTCATGGTCATTCAAGAGAGGGCCTTACATCAAAGTAATCATTTATATCTATAGCGATTTATTTATGGTTTAAATATTTTTTCCTACCTGATACCTGTTTTACATACCTGACCTTATCTTAAACTGTCATATTTTCATAAAGATAAATTTGTCATTTGTTGTTTCATTTATAAGTGTATAATAGAAAGAAGCAAAATGGAGTCGATGAGTTCACATCTGCCGAAAGTAGATGACAAAGCTTTGGAGTTTGATGTAGACATTCAGGATGCCCAGTTTAATCACGAGGGGCGATACTTTCTGCGACTTTCAATTCACAGTCTCCACACTAGCGACTTTACAGGAATTCAGGTCAAACACGGGATGGAGACCACGTACAGAAATGAGAACGAGGCTGAGACTGACGTAGTGACACAGCCAGAGTCAGCGGTGTTGTCCAGATTCCAGGACAAACGGTTCAGCTTTAGGCTCCCTATCGGTAAGTCCTTGGCAAAGATTCCTGTCCTAGAGTTTCTATGTGTTTGATATTATTATATTTATCCGTTACATTATGATTTTTAACAGTAAAGAAAAAAAAGGTATGAAGACATAGATTTATAGGTTATCAAAACTTATGGATGCATTGTGAACAACTGTATTTGTAGGATTTTGTAAGAATGACAAGAACCATGATGTTTACCTGTTGGTCGAGGCCTTCAGTCTGCCCAGTGATGGGGGTATGGGGAGGAAAGTGGGGGAGGGGAAGTTTGCCATTTATCCCAGGCCCAACGCCCCCAGGATAAAGGCCGACGTCGAGCCGGGGGAAGATTTCTACAATTACACAGATGTCCTGTCTCTCCTCAGGACAGTGAGCACAGACAGTGTACAGATGCATTGTGGGAGAATTCGCAGTATATATGCGCTAAGAGAGGTGGTTGTTCCCAAACCAAAGTCACCACTGAAGACACCACCAAAGAAAACAATAAAGAAACCAACCCCCACCCCCCAACCCAGTCCTCCACCCTCCAGCAGACCAGCACCAAGACCTAAACCACCCCCCTCACCCACCAGCTCTTGGGGTGGAGATAACATCTCCATTATGCTCCCTTCCTCTCCATCCTTCCCTCCACTGTCTGATGGAAAATTAGTAAGTGCCAATATCGTTTGGTTACAATCACCGTCAATTCATTTTTTTAAAGCTGCTTGGTCCGATTTTATATCAAATTTTATGCACGATTTTAAACGATGGTTATGCTTCGTATATGTATAATAATAGACATTGCAGTGGTTTTTTCTAGTCAATTAAGCCAAATTTCAATGAAGAAAAATATGTACAAAATTTGCTAACAAACAAACGACTTAAAAGGGTACCGCGTTATTTCGCCTCATGTTAAATTTCACCCCTGACGACGAGACGGGTATGGTTGTATTACGACTTTGACATCGCATTAAATAAAGGTCGAAATAATCAGACAAATTACAATAAACATGTGTACGTTTTGTTCGCTAATATTTCTGAAGTTTGCTTTCTTTACAATCGATTTATAGCATGCGGGTTGAATAACCCCAATCATTCGGGGGACGAAACCAAACGGTTTCCTTTTCTAAGAGTTCCCGTGATGCACTTTGGTTTGTTTTTTCGTTTGCCCAAAAAGAAATTATTTTTATTTACTTTGAATATTACTAACTTTGAAAGGAGACTGATTCTGCTCGTGTAAATAGGAGAAAGTCCGTAACTTTCTAAGATAAATGGTTTGTATGGAAACAAATTTAATACTGTAATAACAAAAAAAAATCGGACCAAGCAGCTTTAAAGTAAGCCCATATGAAAGAAGCATCATGGTCTTTATTTTGTAAAGAGTTGATAAATTATCTACAGCTAATAAATGAACAGTTGATCAAATATCATGTGATGTCTATAAATAGGTGAAGGAAGATCCCCTGATGGACAAGGACAGACACACATACGCTGTCCAGTCGACCTACCGACACGTGTCTGGGGGAGGGACGGAGCAGGTGGATGTGATCCTCCACGGAGCGTCCAGCCTCCCCAACACCGACTCGGGGACCACTCCACAGGCTTATGTCATTGTGTAAGTTTTGTTGTCATCAAATGTTTAGAATTAGAAACAATATTATGGAGAGGGTTAACATGTATATAAACAGGCTTTGCTAAATGTTACAAAATCCATTTGTTTCATCAGTAAGAAATCTGTAACAATTTTTAGGCTTTTAATTTCACATTTATACAGCTCAATGCAGTATATGAATAATTTGCTCATGTATTATTTCATTTACATTAAAATTATTACAAATTTTCCATATTCTGTCACAAATCATTAGAAATCCTTTTTCTGCATGGTTCTTCATCTTTTATAAAAATGTTTGTCCATTCAGGAAGAAGAAATCTGACACCAACCAGAAAGGGTCGGTGACCCACACGTCCCTGAGGCCGACCAGCTCCCCATCTTGGGAGGAGATGATCTCTACCTCCATGGACGCCTCAAAGGCCGGTGACGAGTGTATGTATTGTATGATAACTCTTATTACCACAACTAGAATTTGCACCTGACTATTGATATAACGTCTAACAACAACACAAAATTGTAAACCATATGACATAAATATATAGACTTGTTGATAGCAAGAAATATTCAATAAATGTACTACCAGATTCACTTGAACTTAATGGTGAAATATTCTTGCACAAAAAAATAGAAGTTGATTTACAGTTTTACAGAATTTATAAATGTTGGGAAATTGTTTATTTGTAAGTATTTAAACAGATTTTTCAAATTAAAAACAAACAAATGAACACAAATTTTCTAAGGGAGAAATCTCCATTTGTACAAGCTTCCTTCCTCTCTTTAGGTGAAAAAGTCAATTTTTCCAACAGGTACCTTGATATTTACTGTGAAGCCGATGAGAGATACACATTATGTGGTAGACTTCCTGAGGGTCAGCATACTGGTATCTCTAAGTTGAAAATGACACAACAGTCAAAGAATTGGAATCCCTTTGTTTGTTTTGTCTCCTAATCTTATCTTCATGTCATCAGAAAAGTGTATGTAGGTATTGATATTGACTGCTGGACATTTAAATCATGCACAAATACCAAAACTTATGGATTCCATGCACTAATCTAGGGATATATGCATTATGTCATGAATTAATGTTTATTCAAACTTTATGAAAATGAAATATTTAAGGCAGTCAATCTCTTTATTCAAACACATTAAGTGAAGGAGTAAAGTAATTGAATCACAAATAATCATCTCATTTCTTACTGTACACCAATAACACCATTACCGTGGTTCTAAAAAGGAAGACACACTCTCAATCCAGACTATTGTTCTGCTCCTGTGGTTTCTGTGGGGTACAGACTCTCCATCCAGACTTTTGTTCATCTCCTGTGGTTTGTGTTGGGTACAGACTCTCCATCCAGACTTTTGTTCATCTCCTGTGGTTTGTGTGGGGTACAGACTCTCCATCCAGACTATTTCTCTCCTCCTGTGGTTTCTGTGGGGTACAGACTCTCCATCCAGACTTTTGTTCATCTCCTGTGGTTTGTGTGGGGTACAGACTCTCCATCCAGACTTTTGTTCATCTCCTGTGGTTTGTGTGGGGTACAGACTCTCCATCCAGACTATTTCTCTCCTCTTGTGGTTTCTGTGGGGTACAGACTCTCCATCCAGACTATTGTCCGTCCTGCTCCTGTGGTTTCTATGGGGTACAGACTCTCCATCTATTGTCCTGCTCCTGTGGTTTCTGTGGGGTACAGACTCTCGATCCAGGCTATTGTCCTGCTCCTGTGGTTTCTGTGGGGTACAGACTCTCCATCTATTGTCCTTTTTTGGTTTCTGTGGGGTACCTGGCATATTCTAGTGTCAAAATTTTCTTACACAAGTATACATTAAATTTAGATATGATACTGACTTTCTAGTAATTGTAGATTTATTTACTGGTTGACATAACTTCTAAACAATTTTATCTTAGTGTATGTACTGTAACTGGTCCGTTTGTTTGTCTGATTTTCTACTCAGTCATGAAACATATATTACATTATTATTTGCATGATATTGACCTAACATTGTTACAAGAGGCTTTGTTACTTCAGTCATGGTTGATGGCCCAGCCTCTCCAAAAATGATATTACTTTGATGCAAGTACATTTATCCAGTCTTGGTGGTGTCTGTGGCCGATGGTCCCTGCAAAGATGATGTTGACCTAGCTATATTTGGTTGTAAAAAGTCTTGGTAATGTCTGTGAATAGTGGCTATATTTATTTTGACTATATTTATGTTATAATATTTTCAGTTTTAGTGGTTTCTGTGGCTGATGGCCCCTCCAAACAGGAGCTGGTGGACTACCAGATACCGATCAACTCACTACAACCATTCCACCAGTACCACCTAGAGCTGGTCAAGGCAAGTAGATCTGTCTCAGACCATAGAGTAGAAGTCCTGATTTTAGATCCAGGACCAGAATCCTTGCTGGTATAACATGTCTCCAGTGAATTGGATTGTTTTATATTGCAGCCTAAGAAGGGCGTTCCCAATGGAGTTCGTGTATTTGCCACAATAACAAGGAAGTTGCCCCAGCTGCCTAAAGATGCTTCCTCGCCTCAATACCTGGGACTGGAGGTAACAACAGGGATATGAGGACTTCAGGGTAGCATTCCTTTAGAAGTTCACAGTGATACTTAACACCGTTTCTTGTATTTTGACAGGTTTTACTGCGAGCTGTACAGAAACCACTACAGACTTCCATGGGCCCCCTTATAGCTGTTGCCAGGATCGTCCCCGACTTCTATAACTACAAGTAAGGCATGCTGACAGATTTCTTGTATTGATGTACCAGATTAGTTTGGTTATGTACATTACATTGCTTTAATCCTATTTACAGGAGTAACTACTTGGTCTCCCACCCCAGGGCTGCTGGAGTCACAATGACCAGTGTCTCTTTTCCGTCCCCCCACCCTGCTTCCTTCAGCGTCCCTCCCGGCACCAAACATGGATATCCTCAGGTGATAATCAAGTATTCGTACACTTAGACTGTTTAATCTTGGACAAACCTGTGCAGCTAAAGCTAACACTGTATCAACTTCTCCCAAATAGCACTAGTAGATAGTCATCCATTTATAAAAATTTATGCACAAAATAGTCGATGATTTAATATCTGGAATACCTGTAGAATAAATGTGTTGTATGTGTGATGTAGATAAGCCTGCCCGGGAGACCTGATGTACAGCCGGAGTGGAACCACCCCTACCTGTTCTGTGACGAGAGAGACAAGGCCACGCTCTTCACCCCATCAGCAGCTCTGGTCATTGAATACTACCACCAAGATCAAGGTCAGTGGGATCAAGGTCACCTCTCTTACAGCCTTTAATGTAAAGATTTCTGTACAGTAGAGCCAGGCTAATCCGTAAATCTTTGTTCCTATCTAATCCATCCATATTGATGAAGTGTCTGGATTAATGAATCACCAACTTGAAAATTATAAGATATATACTTGGTTTTACATGTACTGGTTCATGCTGCTTTACTTAATAATAATTTTCAGCAATGACAGATCAGTTCTGGAAAATGAAGAGTCCAATGGGGTTTTCTGCTTTACAGTTGGATAAAGATTTGTACACAGAACTTATCAAAGAGAGTGCTTACAAAGGCCTAAGAGTGGACAACTTACCTATACAGGTAGAATAGTGTGTCTGTGTAAACTTACCTGTACATGTAAAATATCAAGTGTTTGTGTGAACTTTCCTGTACATGTAAGATCGAACCATTTTAACAAGAGCTTGGACTTTCTGTGGGATGTTACTATCTAGTTGCTCATCAAAACAAGCTGTCAATTTTGACCTGCTTTCTTCTAATTCCCGAAGAGAAGCTCATTAATATTAATAGACTGTCAAAACCGGAAAGATCTGCTCTTCTGTGTGAAATTGATGCTGAATCCGTGAAATATACATCTCTGGGTGAAGTCGCGCGAATCTCATTGCGCTCAATATATTCATATCTAGTAGCCAATGACTGGATGGTTAACAGTGAGTAGACCCCGTCCTCCTCAAATTGGAGTTTGTCATGATCTGCCCAAAGTCCAAGCCCTTGCTAAAACGGTTCTAATGTGTCTGTTTGAGATTACCTGTACATGTAAAATAGAGAGTCTGTGTAAACTTACCTGTACAAGTAAAATAGTGTAAGTGACTGAGAGAAGACACCTTATTAGAGTGTCTGTGTTAATTAGGGTAGATAACTGCTTTATACAGGTAAACTATTGTGTCAATGTGAACTTTCCCAAACAAGTCAAATTGTGTTAATGTTAGACCAAGACACAATAACACAATATCATTATTTGGCTTATGATGGAAAAGAATTTATCTGGTTTTGATAAGGATTTATTAGTTTCAGAATGAATGCATGTGTACTTATTTGCTACATTTGCTGATTTATGACTTTCAGTTTTTTTCTTAAATATTTCTTGGTTTTTCCTGTGTTAGTAAAATGGAAATTATGTAAAGTTATGAATTCAAGAGCTATAGCCCTTGTAGCTGCAGATCTGTAGCTCTCTGGTTGAAAAAATTCGGATAGACAAACCAGAGAGCTACAGTTCCAAGCGTTGTAAAAACCTCCGATTTACGCCGCCGTTTTTGTGTCGCTCGCTTCGGGAATTATATCCGACTTTAAAAGCATTCAACCGCCTAAAAAATTGGATTTATTAATTAAACATATAGTTTACCCTAACTCTGCTAACTTTGTTTTCCTTTCAATGGTTCACAACGGCCATCCTTCGCCTTGGAATGTCATCGTTTTAAAAAACTCGCCTTATGACGGGTGATACTAAAACAAGTCCCACGGAGAAAACAAGTCCCACGTAAGTCCCACGTAAGTCCCACCGGTAATAAAACCACCAAAGCAATGGATATGGCTTTCTATCGATGTCAAAAGTTCAAATGTGTCAGTTTTTCAAAACAAACGATGATTTTGGTCTATATTTATGGTTAAATTGGCCGTTTACATGCCAAGGAACGATAACTCTAGCGAAACTACGCCATTGTAAACGAAGACTTCCCGTGGATTTACACAGTAGGTTTGTTGTTTGAATTGTTTTTAAACTTAATGAATTAAAGTAAGTACGGAATTTTATCATTCCTAATGTTTGAATGTGTCAGTTTTTAAAAATAAACAAAGATTTTGTCTAAATTTGGGTGTAATCGGGGGGTCATGACAAGGACCGATAACTCTAGCAAGACTACGCCTTTGTAAACAATACGTTAATGCTTGTACAGATTGTGTTTTGATAAAATTAAAAAAAGTAGTAAAAAAATATAAAACTAATTAATTTTCAAGTAGAAAAAATGTATTTTTAAAAGTATATTTAAATTAAAAAGTAAAAAACAGTAACAGAAAAAAATGTAAATAATAAAAAAAATTTATCAACATCAAGTATTATATTTGACTTAAATTATGTGTTTTTAAAGCTAACAATAACCACAAAATAAATAATATATTTAAACCAAACTTGTAGCTGTGATTTAAATGATTTTTAAATATTTTTTTTAAATATTAATTAATTAGGTTGTAGTGTTTGTTGGTATGATTTTTTTTATTGCTAGTAACAAGTAATATATCAACTTACTCATTATTAATACAAGCAATAAAAAATCCAATGTAAAATTAATGCCAATATTTATTATGTTAGTTAACTACATATAAATAAATATGTATATTACAAATACATGGATTCTAACATGGATTCTAACTTTATTATTGAATTTTAATTAAATTATATGTAAATAAATTCAAAAATTGTTATACTATCATTATATATGAATAAGCAATATTTCATAATTTTGTGTTAAATATACCATAATAAGTTTTTTCTCTAAATCATTTTTTTTTATCCTGCATTTAGATATTTGATTTAGTAATTAAATCACTTTTGTAGAACTCTTCGTCACATTTAGTGTCCAGACCCTACGACGTGGACGTGGTTCTACAACAGGGTCCTTATTTTTTTTAATATTGATAATTTTCTAAAATTAATTTTGCCAGAGCAACATTCTTCCTTTAGCTTTAGCTGTCGTGCAGGATGAGGAGTATGCCAGATGAATACTGGTAAAAGAAATAAGGAAAGAAAAATAAAATGAATGAAAATTATTTTAAAAAAAAACAAACAAAGTTAATTTTATGAAATTGCCAATTTTAATTTAAAAAAAAAAGAAAAATTGTAACCAAAAAGAAAAAAAGAAAAATGAAATGAATAAAAATTGTAAAAGTAAGAAAAGAAAAAGAATTAATAAATAATTGCCCTTGGTTAAAATATAAAGAAATTGTAAGTAGTGGTTGTTTGAAATTTCAGTTTTTATAAATCACTAAGCTTAGCTGATTAGAAACAATGAACATCTTCAATTCCATATATTCCCTCATATCATCATATTTCTTACCGGTATATCATAACCAAATGATTATATGTACCAAATGATTTAAAGTTTAGAAACGACAATAAATGTTATATAAGCACAAGTAAGTTGTATTGTAGCATACATTTCATTACAAAAAAAGCTAATGAATTTTCACCCTAGCATTGTTTCTTCATTTCCATCGAGCGGAATAGAAAGTATGCCAGACAATAAGAACTATATACATTTCATTACAAAAAAAGCCAATGAATTTTCACCCTAGCATTGTTTCTTCATTTCCGTCGAGCAGAATAGAAAGTATGCCAGACAATAAGAACTATATACCAGGTACATTTCATTACAAAAAAAGCCAATGAATTTTCACCCTAGCATTGTTTCTTCATTTCCGTCGAGCAGAATAGAAAGTATGCCAGACAATAAGAACTATATACCAGGTACATTTCATTACAAAAAAAGCCAATGAATTTTCACCCTAGCATTGTTTCTTCATTTCCGTCGAGCGGAATAGAAAGTATGCCAGACAATAAGAACTATATACATTTCATAAAAGAGCATATGTATTTTCACCCTAGCATTGTTTCTTCATTTCCGTCAACCTTTCTTTGTAATACCTGGCTGGGAGTTAGGACGTGCAATGGGTGAAGACTTCATATAACATATACAGTTATATTGCAGTCTCCCCCAATGTCCCGCATTATCTCCTCCCAGAAGCCCCCGAAGGGACTCAGACACAGATATGAAAGGAGGTGTATATACATGTGAAAATAAATAAAGACATGTACTTGGGTTGTCACCGTTAGGTATCCGTACATGTTATACTATACCTGTGCAATTGATTGCTGAATTGGATTTAAAAAAATTAAAATCAAATAATTACAAAAGTTAAATTATTTTACTTTTACCAAAATGTCAAATCTGACACCAAACAGCAATGCAATTGCGTTTCTCGAACAATACTGGAAATCTGAAAATTAAAATGAAAAATAAAAATAAGTTTATTACCTATTAAACAACGTTAAACACAGGCGCGTGTGTATTAAAGACGCGAAAACCAGTAGTACTAAATGGTAAAATGGTATCTTTTTATAGCTGGCCACCTAATAATATGCCCATCCCCAAATTTTACAACTGACCAATGACATAGTGGGTCTTATTCAAAAACTAAAAACGACCTGTCAAAATTGTTATAACAACACAAAACTGCTAATTATTTAATTGTCAACTCGCGCATCCTAATTATGTCATCCAATCAGAATTTGTTTATTTAACGCCAAGTAAAAACTAATATGATTATGGAAGCCATATGTAAAACATGTAAAACATGTAAAACCAACATTAAAAAGAAAAAAAAAAAACTATATGACAGATTTGTTAATTTTCACAAAAATTTAAATTCAAGATAAAAGGAATCGTAGTCTGTTAAATTGATGGAGTAGATAAAGTTATGAAATACTAGTTCCATATCTTGCAGAAACGGGACAATGTATTTTTTATTTGAATCATTTAATTTGATACAAATCATTCTATTGTTGCAATATTATTTTTAAGCATATGAGTTAAATTATATGAATTCCTTGTTTTAATGAAAAGGAGAAAAAAATGAAAGATCATATATATATATATATAGCGATTGATTTTAGATACACGTGTAGTTTGTTTGGTAGAATGCTGATTGCTTTGTAATCTATATTGGTATAACATGTACATGCGCGGATCTAGAGGGGGGGTCCCGACCCCCCCTGGAAAATGAAAATTTATTAAATTTACATAGTAAAATTATCGCGAAAATATGCCTCGGACCCCCCCTGGCAAACACAATTATCCTTCGGACCCCCCCTGGAAAAATTTTCTGGATCCGCGCATGTTGTACATGTATTTTGTCTGTAATGGGTGCCTAATTTAATATGCCGAAAACACAAAAAGGTTCATTTCAGGCATACCCATAATATCTTTCCAAAAATTTGGTACCATACTGTTAAAAAAAAAATATTATTCATTAGACAAGACTGTGTTATACTGAAATGGTATACTATTAGACAAGTAGAGATATGAAATTAAATTGTTCGTTTTAGACGTTTTATAACGAGTATATGTTTCTAAAATTTATGGACAACGTATTCAAGTTACATGTATAGTAGTATGAATGTGAATTGAAATGAATTGAACATATTTTATTGATTAAATCCAATGGATTAGACACAAGTTCTGAATAACCTAGATAGTCTTCTTTTAATAATGATATTTTATAAATATTGCGAGTAACAACGTTATATATGAATACATATAAATATATATGAATAAACAATCTGCACATATATAATATCACATTTATAAATTCAAACATTTTTTAGAAGCGACCACATTCAGATAAATTTGTACCGTCTTGAAAATTTCAGTGTTTTGTGTATTTGTCAAAGAATCATCCCCCATAACAGTAAATGTGCGTCTATAATGTGTACATAACGTAATGTCAATAGCTTATTGATTAAAGGATTCCGAGCTCTTGAATGTATACTTTTCACAGACATAAAAACAGGTGATATGCATCTTCTAATAAGCCACATGAACAGTTTGGACTGGCTATTAAGTTACAGCGGAATAAGTCGGAATTTGAAATACAGTTGTGTCTCAGTCGTGTATGAATTATGTTTAAAAATCTTTTTCGAAATGAAAGATGTTTATGAGGCTTTACCGTATCATTGAATAAACATTTCTTTAAATATGCATCCCTTGTATTGAGACCTGGGGCATTCCATAGCATCTCATACACACATATATATAACAATGTTGCATGCATTTGGGTCCATTTGGGTAAATCGACGCACCCGAGATCTCGCTACTAGGTAAACATGGTTGTCATAAGGCGAGTTTTTTAAAACGATGACATTCCAAGGCGAAGGATGGCCGTTGTGAACCATTGAAAGGAAAACAAAGTTAGCAGAGTTAGGGTAAACTATATGTTTAATTAATAAATCCAATTTTTTAGGCGGTTGAATGCTTTTAAAGTCGCAGATATAATTCCCGAAGCGAGCGACACAAAAACAGCGGCGTAAATCGGAGGTTTTTACAACGCTTGGAACTGTAGCTCTCTGGTTTGTCTATCCGAATTTTTTCAACCAGAGAGCTACAGATCTGCAGCTATAGCCCTTGAAGACATACGCTCCGAAAACATTCAAATGTGTGAATGTTAAATATTGTGCATTTTTATTGAAGGTTTTTAAGGACTACCCCAGAGTAAGTAGTGAACACAGATATGCATAAATGTCTTATAAATATATTTACCAGAAAATTGTCCAGTGTAGGTCTGGAGTAATCAGACAACTTATTTCTCATTCATTCCCTTAGATTAGAGCTGATTGCCCCTGTAGTTCTTTCATTGTTAATATCTTAATAAAGTGTATATTACGGTAAAATATGAAAATTCAATAATTGATTCATTGAATTTTCTCTTTGAAATAATATTATTATAAGATGTCAATGCCTTATGTCTTTCCTGTTCTAAATAATATTATCTGGCTGTTTCAATTAATCAAAGCTTGAGCATGCAAATACATTGTATTCTTTATTAATGAATAATACCATGTTTCCATAATCTCCTTGTTTATCATAATGATAAAGGAAACAGGACAAAATGTTTAAGTTTAAATCAGGTCTTTTGATGTAAACAATAGATATATATGTATTTACCTATGCAAACTTGTATCTAATGAAGTTTGGAATCAGTATATAGCTGTTCATTTAATTATGCTTGTATTAATACAACCTTTGTATCAGTATCTGTTTGGAAATGGTGTGGAATGTCATCCCTATAAAAACTGTCTCTCTACATATTTTATAATCCTATTCAAACTGACTTTCAGTTATCCACTTCAATAATAAAATTTCCAATATTTGAATCATTTATATACAAAACACATAATTTATCTGATAATTTAGTACAATTTAGTTACAGTTTTAAATTCAATGCATATATTATTACTTATTAGGTTAGTTACTGACTCACTACGGAAATATATTGGGTTGATCAATCTCATAGATGGCGAGGCGAAGCCGAGCCGTCTATGAGATTGATCAACCCAATATATTTCCGTAGTGAGTCAGTAACTAACCTTATAAGTGTTTATGTTTCCCGAGGACTATCAAGCGACATATTCATTCACAAATACCGGTGATCTACGTAAAGCAATGTACAAGATGCCTTACATCTCGTCCAATTAAACTCATTTAAACTCTTCAAAATTATCAATACCACCTTTCAAATACACTTTAAAAATCTTTGCTTCACCCATATTACTTACAATGTTTTCTTGCTATTCAATTTTAAACCTCTGCAGAGATTTGAGCAAATTTAGACGCTGCCATTTTGTTCTGCTCCAGACACAACAATGTGACGTCAATATTAAAAGGGCAACTACTCTAATTTAAAAATAATTCCAAAGGGCCACTATTCTAAATATTTTAATGACTTACTGAACACGATTTCTGTGTTAAATAATATGAAATATCGAGATGAGTAGGTGAGGCGGCCAATGACGGCCATATTGCCTAATATTAATCCTCACAGAACCTACATAGAGATATATGAGGCAATCACGTGCCATGTTTAATCCAATGAAAATGTGACATTTCAGTCTGAGGGAAAACAATTAGCAATTGTGTCTGCATGAACTGATATATCATACTTATTTTGTAGCTACAGCATTGGAGAAATCGGACATGGATTTAAAATCTACGATTATTTTTGCTCTTACATTAAGTTACTTTTTTCCTATAACAGGGCACAGACATTGTGACCATAGAGGGGAAACAACCCACCGTGGGACTGATCCTGAAGCTCATTACAACTAATGTAAGATTCTGTATACTGGTATTACTTCTAAACATGTACTGAGAGAGAGAGAGGGAGAGAGAGAGAGAGAGAGAGAGAGAGAGAGAGAGAGAGAGAGCTCATTACAACCAATGTAAGATTCTGCATACTGGTATTACTGCTAAACATGTACTTTGTGTGTGTGTGTGAGAGAGAGAGAGAGAGAGAGAGAGAGAGAGAGAGAGAGAGAGAGAGAGAGAGAGAGAGAGAGAGAGAGAGGGGGGGGAGAGAGAGAGAGAGATCTGAAAGGAAAAAAGATGGGTTAGAGAGCAATTAGGAGAGAAGGGAAGAGAGAGAGGAAGGGGTGAAAGGAATTATTTGGAAGTACGGATTTATAGGAGCTGTGTATGTTGGCTCTAACAGGCACCAGATGCAATGGTGAAGGCAGAGAACCTTGAGATGCTGCCTGCCCTGGATTTGTTTCCTGAACCAAGTGGAGGGTACTTTCGTACCGGAGATGACAATAGCAACCAGAAATCCCCAGAAGTTCTCAAGGTCAATTTTGCCGAGGAGCCCCCATCCTGGGATTCCCTGTCGTCAGAGAGAGCGGAGTCTCCCCCTGTACAACCCGGCTTCTATCTGCAGAAAGTATACAAGAAGCCTATGTCCGTAAGTACACCTGTACATTATACTTTATTCAAAACCCTGACAAGCCACTTTTAATATTTAGAAATTATAGCACACCGTTTTAAAATTTCCCAGTTCAGATATAAAGTTATGTTTATGTTTTATTTGTCAACGGTTTAGGGATAAAAACAAATAACTTTTTAGTGATGTAGTTTAATTTGCACAATTAAAATCATAGAACACGATTAATTTCATTTTCTGTTTTTTTGCTTTATTGCACAATGTCACATTGTAGAATAGAATTACCTGTTATGATATTGTTAAATGACTTGATCAATGTTTGTTGTCATCAGATAGTCTGCCAATACATCTGGTAAGTCAAAGGTCATCTACAGGCCTCTGGAACCTCACATTAACAAACTTGTCTGTCTGGATATAAGATACATCTCCTGTCTATGACTTTTTCTGTGGTTTATGTTTGGTATCACTGTGGTGTCTTTTATTTCAAACTGTGCTTACATGGACTGTCTCATTTTTAACTCACCTGAGCCAAAGGCTCAAGTGAGCTTTTCTGATCACAATTTGTCCGTTGTCTGTCGTCGTTGTTGTTGTAAACTTTTCACATTTTCATCTTCTTCTCAAGAACCACTGGGCAGATTTCAACCAAATTTGGCACAAAGCACCACTAGGTAAAGGGGATTCAAGTTTGTTCAAATGAAGGGCCACGCCCTTTTTAAAGGGGAGATAATTGAGAATTATTGAAAATTTGTTGGTATTTTTCAAAAATCTTCTTCTCAAAAACTATTCAGCCGGAAAAGCTTAAACTTGTGTGGAGGCATCATCAGGTAGTGCAGATTCAAGTTTGTTCAAATCATGGTCCCCAGGGATAGGGAGGGGCCACAAGAGGGGGATCAAGTTTTACATAGGAATATATAGAGAAAATCTTTAAAAATCTTCTTCTCAAAAACTATCAGGCCAGAAAAGCTCAAATTAAAATGGAAGCATGCTCAGGAAGTGTAGATTCAAGTTTGTTCAAATCATGGTCCCCGGTGGTAGGGTGGGGCCACAATTGGGGGATCAAGTTTTATATAGGAATATATAGAGAAAATCTTTAAAAATCTTCTTCTCAAAAACTATTAGGCCAGGAAAGCTCAACTTTGAGTGGAAGCATCCTCAGATAGTGTAGATTTAAGTTTGTTCAAATCATGGTCCCCGGGGGTAGGGTGGGGCCACAATTGGGGGATCAAGTTTTACATAGGAATATATAGAGAAAATCTTTAAAAATCTTTTTCTCAAAAACTATTAGGCCAAAAAAGCTCAAATTAAAATGGAAGCATCCCCAGATAATGTAGATTCAAGTTTGTTTAAATCATGGTCCCTGGGGGTAGGGCGGGGCCACAATGGGGGATACATTTTTATATATAGAGAAAATCTTTAAAAGTCTTCTTCTCAAAACTATTAGGCCAGTAAAGGCCAAATTTGAGTGGAGGCATCCCCAGATCATATAGATTCAAGTTTGTTTAAATAACAGTCCAGGGGTAGGGTGAGGCCACAATAGGGGATGAATTTTTACTTAGGAATATATAGAGAAAATCTTTCAAAATCTTCTTTTTAAAGACTATTTGGCCAGAAAAGCTTAAACTTGTGTAGAGGCATCCTCGGGTAGTGTAAATTCAAGTTTGCAAAATCACAGTCCCTAGTGGTAGGGCGGGACCGTGATGGCGGTTTGAATTTTTACATAGGAATATATAGAGAAAATCTTTAAAAATATTCTGGGAAAGTTTTCGGTCCAAAACTCAATACTTAGTGTGAAAGCACAGGTTATGAGATTTAAGGTAGATTTAAGTTTGATGAAACCATGATTCCCTAGAGAATAGTGGGGCCACAAAATGGGGGGGGGGGGGGGTATATAGGAATACAGAAAAATCTTCTTACAGGTACAACAACAAAAGGGGCTTGGTATTTACCAAAAAATAAGAGGTGGATAAAAATTGGCAGATTTTCAATTTTTTTTAGCAAGATCTACTGTACTCAGTTGTCAAGATAATTATGCTAATTTGATCAGAATTAAGGCAATTGTTGCTCAGGTGAGCGATGTGGCCCCTGGGCCTCTTGTTAAATAATGGATCAATAAATATTACATGTGATCTGATGCATATGTAAAAAAAAAAAAAAAGATAAATGAAAAAAAACTTCATTTTTGACAAACTTGGTACGTCTCTCTCTCTCTCTCTCTCTCTCTCTCTCATAGAGACTCTTATACTTTATGTGCTTTTTTATTTCGTCATTGTTTCAAATCTTTGTTGTATTGTGTTGTAGCCTAATTGTTTGTTCCAAGTCTATTCATTGTCAGGTTTGCAGGTAATGAACAAGTTTAATTAACCCTAATTATAACAATAATTAACCAAAATGTTGTTTCAATCCCTGCTTTGCTTTTTTTGTTCCAGAGTTATTCCCCTTTAGTTGTGTTGCTGATTTTCTCCTTAAAATCCTCTGTATTTATGTTACCAAATAAATATTCTAAATACAGTAAAGGTTTTGGTTGCATGCTGAGTGAAGTTTTCTAATAAACATCAAACACCAGACTTCACAGTCATTCTCAGGTAGGCCATTGCTGTAAATGACCTGTTGCATGTGTAGAGCCAGGTAATAAACCCACTCCTTCTCTGCGTTTTCTTCTTTGATTGGTTGTATTGATTTTCTACTGTGTATCATACTTTCTTTTTAAGTTCAGGTAACTTTAAATGCTCAGCCAGGTGTAGAAATCTGGTCACCTGTTGATCCTGTTTATACCTGCCTTGGTTACCAGGAGGCCATGAGTAAACAAAGAGATTAAAAAATATCTGATTGAGCCCTGTCAAAATTCTTTAAATTTCCAGACTATCAATTTCGTAAACTGACATTAGAACTTCCTTAAGAAAAGACCCACAGAGTAATCTAGTGCAACTGTAGGGACCCAGAGTCTCTCTATGAACTGTTCTCCCTTGGGAAGCCCCAGTGACCTGAGAGGGTACAAGTCCATAGGATCTCCCCACAGCCTGATCATGCCAAGAGGATTTAATTCTCTCTTTGCCAAATGTGTGTCATAAACTACAAAAATGTTAGGGAGATATAGGACATTGTTATAATTAGTGATTGGGAATATACAACAAT
The DNA here is from genome assembly GCF_963853765.1 of Magallana gigas. Lineage (NCBI taxonomy): Eukaryota > Metazoa > Mollusca > Bivalvia > Ostreida > Ostreidae > Magallana > Magallana gigas. The sequence continues at coordinate 2,793,354 of NC_088859.1, read as the reverse complement.
TCTGTGATTTTATGAGATAGAACAGAGAAATCTGACAAGATGGCTACAATGTATTATAGACCTTACTCATCGGAGGTAGGACTATTTCAGGATTTAATTTTGTTGGTTGTTATAAAAATACATCAACATTTTTTCCTGTACACAAGATGGCTGATCTATTTAAATGTTGGGCATTTCAAAAGACCTTTTATATATCTTGTGGGAACCAACTTAGAAAACCTTTGATAATTTGATTACAAAAGCATGATGTTTGAAACTTTTGTTGAAGTTTGAGAGAATCTTGATGCACTAATGAAATAATATTTAATAATTTTTTAACAATCCATGTATTATTTACCATAATGATTTAGAACAAGAAGGAAGAACTACAATATTTTTTAAAGAAATAATATGGAATTCTTTTATGAGTGAATAAATAATAAAATTAAAAAGAAACAAGAGAAGAGCAGTATTGAACTGTAGGTTTTGCATGCTTTCAGTATGGAACTGTTAGTTTTGCTTTCAGTATGGAACTGTTGGTTTTGCTTTCAGCCCATCAAGGATGGGGACCTGCCTCCCTATGAAGCCATGGAGTCCATCCTCCCAGACTATCAGTACATCTTTGTGGACCCAGACAACAAATCTGGTCCCCGGCCCCAGCAGAGACCCCCGGCCGCCACCCAGATGCCAAGCACCTCCATGATGCCCGGGGGACCCTCAACCAGGTGGGGCTCATTTTATGTGGTTTAGTGTCAGAGAAAAGGGAGAAAGAGACTGTCTGCTATCATAAAATGTGATGTTGTTTAGTACCAAAGTAGGGGGACTAGTATACCATCATATGATCTTTTATGTTGTTAATATCATAGTGAGGGTAGCTTATTACAAGAGGATGGGAATGTTGGCATGTATTACAGAATTTTTGGTGTTTTTTGCACCAATACATGTACTGGTTCATTGGTAATATTATAAACTTAACCAAGTTATTCAACCTGCATAATGTGTCAGATGGAGAAAAATCAATGGAAAGTAAACTTTCTTCTCAGAATATAAAAACATGTTAGAAATTGTCATGGTTTTTATTACAAAGTTATAATTCATAAATATTTGATGTTTCAGTAAACACCCCAATGACCTTGACCAGACTTCAATGAATGTCCTTGACCATCAGATGAAGGAGCTGGAGAACTACCGCTCCGCCGTCCATAAAATGGGTCAGGATATCCTGGCTCTCCGACAACAGATCCGAGAGCTCGAGGCCAACAACAGTCAGCTCCGGCGAGATTTGGCAAATTATAATGACGCCAGTAAACTGATGATAGAGTCCTCGGAGCTGGATAACCTCACTAAGCCAGAAGTCATGTCCAGATACGGTAAATAGTGCTACTCCAGTACTACTCTGTAAAATTACTTCAACTATGTCTTTGTTAGAAAAGTGTTTGATGATAAACAATTTGCTGGTTAAAGAATAAATCAACTAAATTTTTGCTAAAATATCATGAAAAAATTGATCCAGAATCAGTACTATCGTAGATTGAATAGCAAAAATAATTGAAAGTACATGTATAAGAAAAGCAATATCAATTCTGTAGGAATTTCAGGAAATTAATACCTGATGATTTTTTAAAAAAAAATTCTATGCTTTTGTGTTTGATCATTGATGTTAAAACTACTTTCAGCAATCTTGAAACAAACCATAGTTGTAAACAGTAATAGTCTAAAAAGCTACAAAGATAGAGTTCAAAGTCTACAGAATGAAATCATCAAAGTAAGCTCGCTCTATATGGGCCGCTTCTAGACACTCATAGTGAGTTTTGGGTAATAGGGTATGTGCACTTTTTGCTTTTACAGCTGCACTCAAACAAACTCTGCAGACAAACTCAGGTGACATGCAGATTTACAAAGATAAAGTGCAAAAACTGCAGAATGAACTGATCAAGGTATTTATTGGGTCGCTCACAGCTTTTTCGCTTACTTATTTCACAAAAATATATTTTTAAATTAGTTTGTTCAAATCATTTCACTTTACATATCTATAGAAGTGTATTACAGTACTAGCATTTTTGAATGCTGTAAAAATAAAAAACAAACAAACAAAACCTTTGACTTTATCTCAACATTTTCTGGACTGCATTTATATAAGAATACATGTATTAATTAAAAAAACCAATCAAATTTGAATGGAAATCTTTTTTATTTTTAAGGGTATAATGACAATTGTTTGAGACAGACAGAAAAAAAACATTAATTTTTAAAAGTTCCACTGAATTTGAGTGGAAATCTTTTTTTTTTTAAACTATCTAATGGAACAATATTTTGTGATAAACAGAAAAATGACCAGGAGAAGAAGTACATTAAGATCGCCCAGAGCTACAAGCAGCAGACGGAGGTCATCACCAAGCTTCAGGAGAAGTTAAAGAAGACGCGGACCGTGGAGGAGGCGCTGAAGAAGCAGGAGAAGGTGATAGAGAAGATGGAGAGGATCCTGGAGAAGCAGCACCGTGACCGGAGCAAAAAGTCCAACGGTCAGTGTGAGGGTCAGGGTCAGGGGAACATATAAAAAGTCCAACGGTCAGTGTGAGGGTCTGGGTCAGGGGGACGTATAAAAAGTCCAACGGTCAGTGAGAGAGTCAGGGTCAGGGGGACGTATAAAAAGTCCAACGGTCAGTGTGAGGGTCTGGGTCAGGGGGACGTATAAAAATTCCAACGGTCAGTGTGAGGGTCTGGGTCAGGGGGACGTATAAAAAGTCCAACGGTCAGTGTGAGGGTCTGGGTCAGGGGGACGTATAAAAAGTCCAACGGTCAGTGAGAGAGTCAGGGTCAGGGAGACGTATAAAAAGTCCAACGGTCAGTGTGAGGGTCTGGGTCAGGGGGACGTATAAAAAGTCCAACGGTCAGTGTGAGGGTCTGGGTCAGGGGGACGTATAAAAAGTCCAACGGTCAGTGTGAGGGTCTGGGTCAGGGGGACGTATAAAAAGTCCACCGGTCAGTGAGAGAGTCAGGGTCAGGGGGACATATAAAAAGTCCAACGGTCAGTGTGAGGGTCTGGGCCAGGGGGACGTATAAAAAGTCAAACGGTCAGTGTGAGGGTCTGGGTCAGGGGGACGTATAAAAAGTCAAACGGTCAGTGTGAGGGTCTGGGTCAGGGGGACGTATAAAAAGTCCAACGGTCAGTGTGAGGGTCTGGGTCAGGGGGACGTATAAAAAGTCCAACAGTCAGTGTGAGGGTCTGGGTCAGGGGGACGTATAAAAAGTCCAACGGTCAGTGTGAGGGTCTGGGTCAGGGGGACGTATAAAAAGTCCAACGGTCAGTGTGAGGGTCTGGGTCAGGGGGACGTATAAAAAGTCCAACGGTCAGTGAGAGTGTCAGGGTCAGGGGGACGTATAAAAAGTCCAACGGTCAGTGTGAGGGTCTGGGTCAGGGGGACGTATAAAAAGTCCAACGGTCAGTGTGAGGGTCTGGGTCAGGGGGACGTATAAAAAGTCCAACGGTCAGTGAGAGAGTCAGGGAGAGGGGGACGTATAAAAAGTCCAACGGTCAGTGTGAGAGTCAGGGTCAGGGGGACGTATAAAAAGTCCAACGGTCAGTGTGAGAGTCAGGGTCTAGGGGACGTATAAAAAGTCCAATGGTAAGTGTGAGGGTCGGGGGGACGTATTGTTTAATGTCATGTAGTGTTTATTATAAAAAAGTCCAACGGTCAGTGTCCAGTCAAACTCTGAACAGACTTATCATTTAATGTTGTAGTGTTAATTAAGAGTAGTCCAACAATTAGTGTGAGAGTCGGGGTCAGAGAGACTTACTGTTTAATGTCGTGTAGTATTTGTTAACAGAAGTCCAACAGTTTGTGTTCTGTCAAAACCGGAACAGAATCATTTAATGTAATAGTGTTAATGATGAGAAGTCCAACAGTCAATATCCAGTAAAACAATCAGACAGTCAGGGTCAGACAGACCTACCAGTTTATGTTTTAAAGTTAATTAAAAGAAGTCCAATGGTTAGTGTCCACTCAAACTTGGAATCACTTAATTTCAGTGTTAATTAAAAGAAGTCCAATGGTCAGTGACAATTGCAACCAGAACAACTTATCATTTATGTCTCAGTACATGTACCATCTTGCCAGCCCAAAAAATGTTTACTAAGTACTAAGAAATTTGTACCGTAGTTGAAATAGGAATTAGAATTCTGTCATCAAAAATAAGAGTAGAGAATCTTACATTAAATCTTCTTAAGATTGAGTTCAGAGACTAAAACATTAAAAAATATGTTGTCATTGACTTGTAGAATTTTACTTATTGAATATTTTGTTATTTTACAGATGCAGCTCAGGAGGCCAATGAAGCTCTGCTGGAGGAGAACAAGAGACTGCGACAGCAGGCTGATGACTTACGGGTATGTAATACTACAGATAAAACATAGTACAAACACAGATATTCCTGGTAACATAGTACAGCCACAGATATGAAATAGTACACAGTACTGCCACAGAAATAATGAAATACATGTACTACAGATACAACATAGTACCCCTACAAATACAACATAGTACCCCCACAGATACGACATAGTACTGCCACAGATATAATGTGCTCCTACAAATACAACATAGCATCCTCAAGGATACAACATATTACTGTCACAGATATAATGTAGCACTATACACTGGTATACAACATAGAACCCCACATACTGCAGATACAACATAGTACTGCCAAAGATATAATTCAGTACTACAGATTCAACATAGTATCCCCACAGATATAACATAGGACTACCCCAGATATAATGTAGAACTGATAAAAATACAATGTACATAAAATGTAGAGCAAGTTAGGTGGCAATAGAGAGCTGTACTTATATAAAAATTGTTGTTACAGGACCAGTTGAGATTCAATAATAAAGGATCCTCAGACTCGGAGACAGACAAACTGGAGCTGTACCAAGCTCTGGAGAAGGCTGAGGCCAGGATCCAGTCCCTAGAGAGACAGGTCAGTTGTCATAGCAATGTGTTACATGGGTTTGACAGGTATAGATCAAGTTAATGAATCGTTAAGCAAGGCAATTAGGTTAAAAAAATGTTTTTTACTGATCATCTAGCAAACATTTGTCATTGGGAAACAAAACCTTTGGATATAATATTGAAAATATCCAGGAAAGAATTATAGTTGGGGTGATGGTTTGGCTAAAAAAATTCATAAAATCACCTTTGATTGGATTTCAGCTGGCAGAGAATTCCAGAACATGGGGCAAGGAAAGAGCCGACATGAGTTTACGGTTGAATGAAGCGGAGCATGGGTTTGGTCGATCAGGTGGGATGGTTCTACACGACTACCCTGTTTATGTAAGTGAGCAAAGACCAAAATATACTGTGGGGTCATTAGATTTCATGGTGGCTCAATTTTCTTGAATTCGTGGGTACCTCGCATCCACGAATTAACATCCTCCACGAATTAATAAATTAGGGTAATAAAGTCATATATCCTTTGTGGGTTTAAGAGAATACACGAACCTGTAAAATTTAAGCAATCTACGAAAATTGGCACCCACGAAATTTAATGATTCCACAGTAAACCATTCCTATTATCTATCCCAGTACCCATTTATAGATAACATACTAGTCTTGTTATGAGCTAAAACCTTCATCTCCCTTAATTTGAGAAATGCTAGTCTTCCTACCAATTCCTTTTTACAGCGAATTACAGAATACCGGTAGAGTTTTCAATAGCTTGTTGGATTGCTCAATAGGGTATTCAATTTGGTCAGCAAGGTATCACATCAGGTTTAAATCTAGGTCCTGTGGTTACTCAAGTGTAGATTGTTATTTTGCACTCAACCCATTCATTTTACACAGAACACTCTCTCCTATTGTTAGCTATTCTATTCATAGACTTTTAAAAAGAATGTCCACCTTGACAGCACTGGACTCTATAGAGCATCAATTCTGCTTGGAGTAATTTGAATTTTGTTTTTCAAAAAATGTAATTCAAAAGGCAGTTCTGAAGAAACAAATAAAAGAGAATAGCATAACTTTAAAAAGGAGGTATTTTTCCCTGCAAACAATCATTAAAAATTTTGGTTCCCTGATTCCTGGTGCATCTTGCAGCACTAATAGTTTTTTTTTTGTGCTGACTGCTTAATTAGTTCAGACTTTTATAGCAGTAATGTAGGATAACAGAGAGAAACAAAAAGGCACAAACCGTGCAAATGTTAACCAGATTAACTCACTCTATTGCTGTCATACCTGAGTAATCACATGACCTAGATTTAAACCTAATGTGATACCTTGCTGACCAAATTGAATACCCTATTGATCAATCTAGCAAGCTATTGAAAACTCTACTGGTATTCTGTAATTCGCTGTAAAATGTGCCTGACATAGATAATACTCTAAATGGGTGAAGTTCGCCAATATGATATGTCATAAATAACATGTTCCTGGATACTAGGACTCTCCAAGACAAGTCAAACAGTACAGGAAGTACGCCAGTGCCTGTCCCTGTAGATGTCGCTGTCAGGTACCCGTGTACTCAGTTACCACCCCTTAATGACCACTGCCTCACAGAGAGAGTTCTCAGACACCATACACACTGAAACAATCACCATTACAATTTCTGAGCTCACTTTGGGCGTGTTTAGTTATTGTCACACATTAATGTTATTGATTGTCAACAAAATCCAATGTTTATTGTCTGACAGAATTCAACTCGGATACCATTTCAGTGCAATCACCATAACCATGTCTGATTTCACATTGGCCCATGTAAAGTTGTTTCTGTTCACTGTTGCCACACGTTGCCATTTATAGTCAACAAATGTCAAATATATTTCAAACAGTAATACATGTACCGGTAATTCATAAAAATAGATAAATTGTAAACTGTTTGGCTATCTAATTTTAAAAATCTTTATAGAAAAGAAAGATTTCTCATTCTATATAAATGTACCTCTTCATCCATTGGTTCAAAGACTTTCAGATAGAAGTGAATGCTGAGACAAAGCATGCTTGAACTGGGTTGAGTTTTGAATTTTTTTTGTTTTCACATTTTCACAGAATGACAAACTGGACAAGTTGGCCAGGAACAGCCCCCGCCGATTATCTCCCCTGTATCGCTGACACGAACTCACGACTTTCCCTGGTGCTTTCAACATGGCTGCCTCCGACAGCCAGCCGTCCAATTCCACTGCTGTGTAACATCATCGTCATCATCACAAGAGGACCACCGTCATCAAATGAACATTTCACTATATGGAGTACAGACAAGGAGACTGATTCACATGGACACAGGATTATAATGAAGCTGTTTATGTGTTACATGTAGTTTTCTGAGTACTCACCCATACATACATGTATGTTATAAACTTAGTGTCTCATCGTCTGTATATCGATCAAGTGTAATTTCATCTTCCATAAAAAGAACCTGTACATTGTAAGGACTAGCGAGAATTCATTTTTTATTGTGTTATTATGTACATGCACGTAAAATGCTCCTACTTTATGTCATCATGCCAGACATGTGATAGTTCACCGTCCGCTGATGTTGTATGTGTTTTTAAACCCTTTCATTGTTACTTATTAATATTTATTTTATTATATATTGTTAGATATGTAAATTTTGTTGGAAATAAATTTATGCATTAGTTGTAAATGTGTGTTGTAATTTTGACCTTACCTCTCATGGTTAAGTGAAAGTTTAATGGGAGAGATGTCGGACATGGAACCAATTAAAACAGCGATGGAAAGGGTTTTATCAATAAAGAGGGTTATGATTCAGTGGACATTCCTATTATGTATTAGCATATTGATTACACCATCAAAAGAAATACAAATGATGAAAAGCACTTTTATTGAGACTCCAAGGATGAAAAACAAGAAGATGAATCGACAGATATGAGACAATGTTTGATTGATTTCTGTTATTGTCAAAAAGCAGTCGCAGTGTATAGGAACTGTGAGGCAGCACTTAGATTTCTTGACTTCAGCTTCGCTGATATCACTGAAAAATCCTCACTTCTTTCCTGAAAATACATGAATACTGTAGGAATCTAAACCTTAGAACTTGGATGCTGTTCATATGTACAGATACATATTAACTTGGTTATTTTCACATTCTGTTATTTTCCAGTTTTTTGCAATACTTCATATACTGCTTGTCATGTGTGAGTCAGGGATTGGTGCTTACCGACAGTGAACCACTTTGGGACGCCCGGCTTCTTGGGGTCGCCGGATGCGTTGGAGGCGGGTTTTGAGGGTTTTGGTTTAGATGGACCTGGGTTAGAGTCTGTTCCAGTTGAAGTGGATGTATCGTCTTTAGAAAGACTAATACAAAATATAGAAAGTTACATTATGTTTAGCACAACACTTATGCATGAACATGTAAAGGTTAATGAATATGTGAAGGAGCATATGATACCTGTTATGTTTAATGTTATAACACAAATACATGTACATGTATAAGACAGTACCATAAGTCTTTCACCCAGCCTGTAAACATCAAACCCTAGTATAAAAAAAACTTTTGCTTTCTCAGTAACTCTTAAGATTCTAATTCAACACTGCTGGAGTTCTTGTAGAATTTACAACATCATTCTACCAGTTCTCTCCAAAAATCTAACATCTCGCTTAGTTCTCTTAATATATCATAACACTATCCAGCATTAGAATTAGACCCCTGACTTACCAGTTTTCTACAATGTCCTCAGCTTTACTCTTGGGACCAATTTCCTTCATTACAGCTTCTGACAGGTAGTGATCTGAAAGTTTACAAAATTATGTTCCTAATCATCTCTCAAAAGTGAATGTCACTCAATGGGAATCAATAGAAGGGGTTAAAAATAATACAATTATGTAAAGTTTTATGACGACTACTTGACAGTTAACCACCTGATGCTGATTTTGCAGACTACAGTGACACAATAACTAATTGCATACTCTTGTGATGAAGAATTTATTTACCTTTAGTTGTTTCAGATCCAAAATATACCACAGATGCAGGTGCTAGTTTTGCCTGAATAAAAAAACCCATAATACTTTAGCTTGAATTCTCTTTTTTGCAGATCAAATCTCACAACTTTTGTTTTCATTTTTTTCCAATTCCTTGGAAATTTACCTGGATAAGAGTGAGAGTTTGGTCCTTTAGGACCTGCTTTGGGGGTGCTGTGTCTAATAAAAAAAGATCAAGTGTTTAATGTAAACCATTGATAGTGAGATTGTGGCAATGGCATCCAAAAGCTTCTTTATGGTACTCAAGACATACATAATTAAATGGA